>NC_081525.1:18024876-18132325 GCF_030273125.1 Centropristis striata | reverse complement strand
TTGTGCCTGTCGGACAGCGCAGACGCCATGTTTTCCGCCTCTGTGGGCGCACACCTGCGCTCCCGAAGTCTGCCCAGAGACGGGAGCCGGATGATAGACAACGGGCATAATGATAGTGATGATGAGGAGGAGCTTTCCCCTTTTAATGCTGAAGACTTCCTGCCTGGACCCGGGGAGCTGATTTTAAAGGATGAAGAGGAGAGCATGGAGGACCAGTCCATGTCCGAACACCAGCTGGGCCTCAAGTACCAGCAGCTGTCAGAGAGTCCGGAGCGCAGCTGGATGCAGAGGACCAGATCCCAACTGCCCAGGAAGGTCGACATGGGCAGCTGTGAGATCTCATCCAGTTCGGACACCTTCAGCAGCCCTGTCCATTCTGTCTCAGCTGCAGGGGTGCTGGGAGGCCAGATGGACCATAAAGACGACCACCAGTCCTCAAGTGGGAACTGGAGCGGGAGCAGCTCCACCTGCCCCTCACAGACATCAGAAACAATCCCCCCGGCAGCTTCTCCGCCGCTGACGGGCTCCTCACACTGCGACTCTGAGCTCTCCCTAAACACTGCCACGCACGCCAACGAAGACCACACCAGCTTCATGCTGGACCACTACCAGGGTGTCAGGACCCAGCGGGCGGGCTCCTTCTCCTCCACAGCTATGGACATATTAGAGGAAGCAGGGTCGAGCACTCCCATCGAGGTGGAGTGGAGTTACTCCCACCCGGACCCTCAGCGCTCGCAGGACTTCAGCCCCGAGCCGAGCAGAGAGGCGGAGAGCAGCCTGGGCTGCCCCAGCTACACCAGCATGGCCACCTGTGAGAGCAGCTACTCCGACAAACCGCCGTCGGAGAAAGCTGACACCGTCTCACACTACTCCGTAGACACTGAAGGCTACTACACCTCAATGCACTTTGACTGTGGTATAAAAGGGAGCAGAAGCTTCACTTATAACTATGCAGCCTCCGGGTCTGATTGTGGCCTGTCTGACTTCAGCGGTCACATGACTCTGGGGAGGCGCTGCCTCTCCTTACGAAAACCAAAGGCGAAGCCGTGTCCGCCTAAGAGGAGTTCATCCTTAAGAAAAATATGCAGTGAGGGACACATCCCTGACAATAAAGAACCAAAGATTACCTGCGGGCAGCAGCTTCCACTGTCTTCCAAGGAGAGGAACCTGCAGCTGGTTTTGTCTGGCTCTTCAGGTCATATAGACAACTCTTCACTCAACAGAGAGCCCCTTGTGGTGTGGGGGGTCGAGGGCTCAGCTGATCTGCCTGATTTAGGCGTGTTTAGCTCCACAGATGCACATTCGTTTAAAGACGACGGGGTTGTGCAGTCGGATTATGCAGATCTGTGGCTCCTGAATGATTTAAAATCCAGCGACCCTTACCGGTCTTTGTCCAACTCCAGCACGGCCACAGGTACGACTGTCATCGAATGCATCAAGTCACAGGAAAGCTCAGAGTCTCAGACGTCCCAGTCCGGCTCCAGAGCCACCACACCCTCACTACCATCAGTGGAGGGAGACTACAAGCTAACATCTCCGGAGAAGCTGGCAGGCCTGGCGAGCCCGTCCAGCGGCTACTCCAGTCAGTCAGAAACCCCCACCTCCTCCTTCCCCTCCGCCTTCTTTCCCGGGCCGCTGTCGCCATCCAGCGGCAAGAGGAAGCCCAAAGTCCCAGAGAGGAAGTCGTCTCTTTCGTCGCTGTCGCTGCAGTCTCTCTCCTGCAGGGACGGAGCGGCCTCCAAGAGAGACCTGGAGCTGCCAATAATCCCCCCCTCACACCTCGACTTAAGTGCCCTTCACGGTGTCGGCAACAAGGCTTCATCTTACAGGAACCAGATTCAGATGCTTCACCAAAACAAACAGAAAGCTGCAGTGTCGGCTAAACCTGCTGCACCACCACCACCACCACCTAACTCAGAGGTGTTCCATTCCATGTCCATCACACCCACAGTGCTGCACTCAGTCCAGCTCCGGTCCATCAGCAAGCAACATGAAGGAAGCCATGAGGACAAAACCACGTCCAAATGTCCCTCTGTGAACTCGGCTAGCTCACTTTCCTGTAGTAAATCTGTGGAGCTCAAGAGTCCCCTGTTATACAACTCACATCAACGTCACACACCCTCTAAGGGGTCATGTGATTCAATGTTTACCTCAAATGAAGAGCTTGCAGATGGAGAAGCAGCATGTCACAATGAGGACAGAGAGGCTCCTTTGGAGAGTATGACAGCATTCAGGCTGCAGGCAGAGACTTCATCGGACGTCCCTGAGAGGATCACAAGACATGAAGGAGAGATGGTAGAAACACTGGTCTGCTCACAGTCAGAGCCTCTGCAACAGCAAAGAAGTGAAGAACAAGAAGAACAAGAAGAAGAAGAGGAAGAAGAAGAAGAAGAAGAAGATGCAAGTCCTCCTCTCTCTGTTCAGCACGGTTCACCCAACAGAGCCAACGGTCTTCATAAAGTGCCTGCTGCTGACGGCCAGTCAGAGGAAGGGAGTGCAATCAGCGATGAAGGTAGCAGAGAAGTGGACTATGAGTCATCAGTCGCTTCAGCTGAAAGTGTCTCTCAGGACGTCAAGGAGGAGTCCACAGCAGAGACAAAGGATTATTTCAGTAAAGGTACATTATCACTGATACGTGTTATGTTTGTTGTGAATCTTGTCATTTGTGTTCATGTACACCAGAGGTTCCCAACCCCCCGGGCTGCTATTCTGTCACACAGCATTTGCTCATGTTCTGTTTAGTTTTATAAACTCACCTACTCTCTGCAACCAGAGCAAAATGATTCTTAAGGTTTAAAAAGCAGGCAAAGTTTGTAGCTTTAAAAAAGTTAGACTCCATATCAAAAAGTAGGTGAGAAATTTGTTTCTATGGTGTGTAAAAAAAAAAAAAAAAGTGCAGGAAATATTACTTCCAAAATGCACTCTGCAGCCACTTTATTAGGCACACCTGTTCAACTGCTCATTAACACAAATATCTTATCAGCCAATCACATGGCAGCAACTCAATGCATTTAGTCATGTAGACATGATGAAGACAAGCTGCTGAAGTTCAAAGTGAGCATCAGCATGGGGAAGATGATTAAAGTGACTTTGAACGTGACATGGTTGTTGGTACCGGACGGGCTGGTCAGAGTATTTCACAAACTGCTGATCATACACAACCATTTCAGAGAATGGTCGGAAAAAGAGAAAACATTGAGTGAGCCTTGATGCCAGTGGTCAGAGGAGAGTGGCCAGACTGGTTCAACAGTAACTTAAATAACCGCTCGTTACAACCTCATCCAACCTTGAAGCTATAGCAGCAGATGACCACACTGCTATTTTATTAGGTACACACTTACACCTAATACAGGTGCATCTCAATAAATGAGAATATCATAGAAATGTTTATTTATGTCAGTAATTAAATCCAAAAAGTGGAAATAACACATTAAATAGATCCATTTCACACAGAATGAAACATTTCATGTCTTAATTTATTTAATTTCTTCTAATTATAATGATTATAGCTTAAATTTAATGAAGACCTAAATTTCAGTGTCTCAAAAAAAATGTAATATTACAAAAGACCAATTACTGTAAATGGACTTTTCCATCATATTCTCACGTATTGAGATGCACTAGTAAAGTGGCCAGTGAGTTTTTTAACTAAAAGCCCAGCACTTTTCCAGCTATTGTTCTCATTTTTTTACCTCCAAAAAACTATGTATAGTTTTATTCTTTCTCAATACGAAATATGCTTATTCTTACACTTTATATCTCTTAGTTCAGTTCCGTTGTGGTGCTAAGTCCTGATTGGTGCGCTGAAGTTTTTCCAACTGAGTCCCAAACACTTAAAACTAAAGAAAGGGGAAAGAAAGGATGTGGTATATCACTTTCAGTAAGAAGCTGATTGAGAAAATATGTTTTCAGAGCCTTGAATAAGTTTGAGCTCCTGCCTTCTTTTTAAAGGGTCTCCTGCTCAAGACGTTGGGAAGGACTGATGTGAAATCCACAGTATGCAGTGTTTTGAGATTTTGACTGATTTCTTTCTCCAGACTCTCCACCCAGTGATAGTGCAGTGTCCCCTCTGAGTGATGAGTCGAGACCAGACGATGACAGTGTGTTCCTGTCCCCCACCAAGGCTCGGACCACTGAGGATCTGTTTGCTATGATTCACAGGTAAACACTTTGGATATCAGCCTGTTTGTCTTCACTCTGAGTTTACAGATCAGATTCTTAACTTGCTTTCTTTATTTTCAGGTCCAAAAGGAAAGTGTTGGGCAGGAAGGATTCTACTGAGCTGAATGTGAGGAAACGCCTCGGTGCTGCATCAGGGAACACGCCATCACCACCCAGCAGCACTGTGAGCTCCCCGCTCCCACAGACGCCCCCCTCCTCCGCTGTGACCCCACCAGGCCTGCACAGACACTCCGGGCCCATCTACAGGAACGCAAAGAAGTCCAGCACCTCCAACGAGGAGTTCAAACTGCTGCTGCTGAAAAAGGGCAGTCGCTCTGAGTCCAGTTACCGCATGTCAGCCACAGAGATCCTCAAGAGCCCCGTCGCTCCTAAATCTCCTGGAGATTTTCTGACGGAGTCCCCCAGACAGTCCGAAGAGCCCGCCTCTCCGCTGCAGCAACAGCAGCATCCATCAGGACCAGATCAGCTCTCCAGCCCCTACCCCAAAGCCAACGCCGAGGGCTTCTCCCCAAAATCCTTCCCCACGTCCGCTGCTTCCAGGCAGGGCCGCTCCAGAATCCCCCCGCCCGCCAACAGCAGCCGATACGGCATGCGCAGCAGACTGTACTCGGTGCCCATGCAGGCCATCTCTGAGGGCGAGACCGAGAACTCAGACGGAAGTCCTCACGACGACCGCTCGTCACAGGGCTCCACGTAGAAAAACAGTACAAGTGTCAAAAAGGTATGAAATGATTTTTGTTAGTTTACAGTGAAAACAAATGGACCAGAATGAGTTCTAATATATATGAGACGTGGTGAGGGCGTTGAGGTTAATGTTAATGTTAAAGAACATTAAGGAGTTTGTTTTTAAAAAATCATGAATTTACTAATTGTGGCTGAGTTTTATAGATGTTTCCATTGGGTTATTCTGTGGAATCTGTGTTCAAAAATATTTTATACACACAGTTTGTCAACAAACAAAAAAAAACTACAGAAGCCCAGATAAGCATGTGAGAAAATTCTGGTAATCCATTTCCTATGTGTGTGTTTTCAGGTATTTTAGTGACTGTTTAGCTATGAAATGAGTCAAGCAAATATTCTCAGCAGAGTTGGGTCTTTGCTTTTACTAGTTACTACTTTACTAGATTTTAATTTATGAAAACAAGTGGGAAATAAACTTTGGCAAGTGTTTTTTGTTGTAATACTCATTTAGGCCCCCAAGAAAATCAGCATGAGTTGAGAAAAGACTCAAACTGAAAAAAAACCTGTTTTCTTCCAGGTGAGTTTAGCTGTCGAGAGTGCATGGAGCAATTAAAACTCATCTGAAAGAAAAGTGTATATTTAGAGCATGAGATAGTGGTGCACTTCTGCCTCTTGTGGCCGAAATGGATATAACAACAACAAAATAATTCTGTATGAAAAATGAACATGAAAAAAAAAATGTTTTTTTTAACCTGCCAGAATTTTATGATATTAATTGAGGAACTTGGCAAAATCATTTTTATTCACCCATTTTTTTAGTCAAATCACAGGAGAGAAAACTAACTTAGAAAATAGATTTTTCTTTACTCACTTGCCTCTCTGGGCTTCCATAAAAAACTCATGATAAGAACACCTTAGAAACAGGGAACCAGATTATTAAGCATCTGCATTCTGTAGAAAAATATGATCAAAGAATATAAATTAAAAAACACGATTCTACAGGAATAAGCAGGCTTACATAGTTCCAAAATCTATTATTTGGTTGGTCTATGGCACATGAGCCACACATTAATGTTACATTTTAGCTACTCTGCTGTCAGATTTCTCCAGATTTTAAAACAATTCTCACAGTTTTGACATTGACATTTTTATCTTGTAAAATATGAAAAATATAATAAATTAACTGTTTGTATTCTGTGAATACCTATGCAATTTGACACACAGTTCTTACATTTCTTCAAGCCAATAATAATTTTGATACTCCCCAATCAGGACTGACACTGTGTGAGAAACAGCAGTGGACTGAAAACGTGAAGCCTCAATGCATCTATTGTGTTTTTTTATATAAATATTTTACTCAGTCCTTTTAAAAGCGTATTGTAAATGATACTGAAGATAGCAATATTTTAAATTACAATTACAATTTACAATTTAAAATACAATATTTTAAAATTCTCACGCAATAATATGAGAGGTGACAAGAAAAAGTCAAAGCCAAGCACTAACTTGACAATCTTAGCAGACGAGAAGGGAGCAGGTGTTAACAGGGGAAATGAAAAAGTGATCAAAAAAAGTCAGAGGTGGTGAAACAGGAGAAAAAAAGAATAAGGAGGTTTTAAAATAAAATGTGATAATGGTCATTTGTGGTTTGCTGACTCGGTGTGATTACGAATTGTTGAAAGAGGCAAGTGGAAAGTGTTCAGGAGGATCAAAAATGCCTTATTTTACTCTCAACAAGAGACAGTAAGTGACAAAGCAGCTTCAGCAAGTGGATGGAGGACGTAGGGTTAAACACGGAGCCAGGTTATCATCGATAATGAAAAGAAAAAAAGTTCTGCATTTGGGGCATTTGCTGCTATTTTGTACCAAATGCTTGTCTATTTTATTCCCCCTTCAAAATAAAAGCTGCCATGGTTTCATATTTTCTGTGTCACAACAGTCTAAATATATTTATTTTTTATAACTGACACAGAAAATCTCCCTAATTTGGTTTAACCTAAATCTAAAAAAAATGCAATGGTATAATTAAATGATAGCATATTTTATCCAGATAGTTATTTTGTTTATAAGAGAGTTATTTCAGACACTGTCTGCAGAGACAAATAGGAACTCATTAATATCATTTAAAGATGAACAGTCATAAGCTACAAGTGAGGTTTTAGTGTAACCCTCCACATAATACATAATAATATTATAAATATATGGTGTTTAATGCAGTGATGGTGCTCAACCATTATGCAAAAAGTCTATGTAGCCATACTGCCCTATGGAAGACTGTTGGTCCCTATAGGTACACTGTAAATAATAACTTGATGATTTTGGCCTTAAAGATCCTCCATATAATGACATATAACAGGGTACACTATGGGTTATGTCTGTGAACATTCATTCCAACCTTCTTTTCTTTCACTCTTTTTGTTTTTTTGCACTGATAAAGTTTCACTTGTCTCTTGCTGTACCTGGAGATATTTATAGACCTTTACATGGAGCTGTTTGACTTTTCCTTGAATAATATCCACACTCTGAGTACGCTTCAGGAGCGGAGTAGATGCTTCTGCCAAAGGCTAGAAAAACTGTTTCTCTCTCGACTGAAACATAACTAAAGAAGAACAACAGCAGCGTAACTTCTGGTACTAGATGAATTTAACTTGGACTTCAGATCTGTAGGTATCAGCTTTGTATAATTTTTTTTGTACAAACTTGTAAATACGATAACTTTTGGAATTGTCACAAAGGTTGTTGAATTGTTTCTTATGTATAAAAAAAATGTTTTCAAAGTTTACATTGATTTCAAACCTTTGTATATTTTTGAGCTGTGGAACACTTTGTCTTGTATTTATTTTTTAGTAAGCATTGTGGAAATCCCATAGTAATAAATCCTATCAAAGCCAAGTGCTAGCACGACAGGCTGCTTAGCAAATGTGTATAAGAAGACAAATAAATGTGACTGCCTTGAAAATTCATCTGTGGGTCAGCGGTGATGTTAATGCTCTTATTTTAGAGGTGTTATACTAAGTTTTTACTGAGGACAGCATGATTTATTTTAGCAGAAGATACTGCATTTGACTGCGATTAAGATAAGATAAGATAAAATACCGGTAGAACTTTATTAATCCCAAAGGAAATTCTGGTTCCAGATTGCTCCAGAGTAACAAAAAACAATTCCAAAAACAAAATACAATATAGAATAATATAAGGACAAAAAAAACAAAATAGGTAACAATAAAAATACAAATATAAATACAACAATATAAAAATAATAATAATAAAAATAAAAAATAAAAATAATGAATAAATTAATGTAATTAATAAAATAAAAATATATTTACATTACAGTGGTGTAATGTAACTAAGTACACTATCTTCAGTATAGCATATAAAACGTAATGCCATTTTATACTTTGTACCACTAGATTTATTTAACAGCTGTTACAAAACCATTTAAGATTGCATTAAAATAAACGTATCACTTTTTGAAATATAATAAATTATAAAAAAAATTACCCAACAGTATGTGAAATGATTAAAAAAAAGTTCCAGCTGCAACAGTAAAATGCTCACTACTATGGAGGTAAAAAATAAATGAATGACTCGATTGATAAATCAATATGCCTTTGAATGGACCAGCATATATTAAAAATGTAATTACTAATTGATACATAGTGACATAAATTAATATTTCTGTTTTAATTGTATTGATTTTGTATTAATTCCTCTTTTTATTTACTTTCAATTTGATACTTAAGTAACACACGTACTGTAATTAAGTATTTTTACACTGCAATGTTGCTTCTTTTACTTAAATAAGTAAGTAGCCGAATAATTCCTCAACCTGTGATGGTTCTTTTATATTAAATACAGGCTTCATGTGGCTTTTCTTCTACAAATTGTCTTCAGAAGAGGTAATAACAACAGTTTTTACTGTGCTAGACTGCAGTGTCAGCGTTGTTTTCAAAAGATGGCGCCACATCTTACAACAAAAAGACACTATAGAAGAATTTGGCTCTGGGTTCACAGGACAGTAGAATTAGAAAAAGACAATATAAATAAAGAGTAATTAAACATGTATGTGCTAAATTAGAACTTAAAGAGCACTTAAACATCTTCTCGATTCATATATAAAGCATATATTTCTTTGATATTGTAAACAAAATTGAGAGTTTTTTCATGTAACAATATACTTCATGTGCTGGGTTTGTTGTTGTTGTGTTGTTGTTTTTTTAACTAGGCAGTAAATTAAAACCATAGAGGTTATGAACAATATTTGGAATCACAAAAAATGGCACAGCATCCACTAATTTAAGAAGAACACTAGAGGGTGTTGGGTAATTCAATGCAAATTGGGTGTAATTTAAATTAGGCTTCTTTGTGTCCTGGCCAGAGATATTTAAAAAAGATAAGATGAGATAGAACATTATAAATCCCAAAGAAGAAAACAATGAACAAAATAGGTTAAAAAAAAATGAATGAATATAAAAATAAAAAATAATAAAAATAAATAAATGGGGCGTCACACTGGTAGAACGTTACTATTAAGGCCGAGTCCTTGCTGCGGCAGAGCCGGGTTCGAATCCGGCCTGTGCTCCCTTTGCCGCATGTCCTCCCCTCTGTCACCCCCTTTCTATCTGTCACTTTCAATAAAAGCATGAAGAATACCAAAAAAATAATCTTAAAAAAATAAATAAATAAATGAATGAATAAAAATAAAGAATTAAAATTTTACATTTTAAAATTATTTTTTTTTTTTTTACATTAAAGTGGTGTAATGTAACTAAGTACAATGCCATTTTATACTTTGTCCTACTACATTTATTTAACAGCTGTTACAAGGCTATTTAATATTTGCATTAAAATATAATAAATCATAAGAAAATATAACAATATAAAAATAAAAGTGTCTAAGGAGTTAAGTGAGTTTGGTGCAGATGACGTGACAGGATGTAATATACATACAGATATATTGCACATGATAATGAACATAATATAGTCCATGGTAAAAAAAACAAAAAACAACAACATTTAATTTAACCCATTTGAGCTGGTTCCTCTCAACAGAACAGACTGGAGGCTTCGCTGTACTGTAGTTATTAACATGTCATGTCTTTCTGTGTTGTGTCACTTAAAGCTCCACAGTCTGTGTGAATTGTCTTTGTTGCTCTGTCTAATGTCAGATGGACAAAAACGCCTTGTTCTCTGTCTCTGCATTTCAACTGAGCTGAGATTGTAAATGAAGAAAAAAAAAAGGTAAACAAAGCCTCGGACTGTTTGGTATCTCATGTGGGTACCCATGGAGGGGCACAGTGACCGTGAACCCTGACCTCGATGACCTGACCTGACCTGACCTGACTTGGCATGACACGAGAGGTAGGTGGTGCAGAGCTTTTGGTTCTCAGGAGAAAGATCACAATAGTATGGTGCCCAGACCAAGAATGAAATAAAGATTAAAAAGCTGATTTAAGTCAGCTCTACCGCACTTAACCATGAGGAATTGTCCTACAAGCTTTGATGGTTGATGACTACAGAAATGTCTTTCTTCCAGTGTTTGTCTTTGTGTTGTACATCAGGCTTTGTGTCATTATTTGCCTTCTGGCTCTAAAGACAGTACAGTACATATTGTATAGGCCTTAAAAGCTAATGTGAGACCAACATGACATCCTCTGCTGAAGATGAACACGAACAAAAGCAAGTAAAGACCTTCAAAAGAACACAAAGCTTCCCAGAACTCACTCACTCGCTGAACATGTTAGGGACTGCGTGTAAAGTATTAGATGGGCAGGAGGGTGGGAGTCAGAAAAGAGACAGGTCGAGGAAAACATGAGGGCTGAGAAGAGCAGGAAATGACCCTACTTCTCACTAGATTTATTAACCCAGTACCCATTTTCTGTTAATCGTCTCAGTCACTGGTTTGATTCTTTTTCAAAACAGTGTGATGCTTATTTTGTAAATTGTATCGCATTTAAAGTAAAATACCAACAAGTTCTCTAACATAAACGTCAGAAGAGGTGGTGTGTCACTACCACAAATTACGGCATGTAGGTACGTATCACGGCTCGCTGTACAACGCATTATAAAAATAGCTCATACGTATGGTCCACGGTTGTAAAAAGGCTGCAGTTTCTGTGGATTTATATTGTAAAACCACAGACCTCGGTTTAGGTAAAAAAAATCCTGGTAAGGCGTTAAAAAAGACAGTTTAAACAGTAAATAAATGTACGTAAATGCTTTAAGTGAAGTTGTTACAAAGGTCACGTGACTGCTGCAAGTTACGTAAAAACCCATGATTCACGTAACTTACATAAACAAAGCAAATTAAGTTAAAAATGGTTTACTTTTGTTTTCACACAGGACGCAAACCCCGCTCTCCTGGGTGAAAGTCCACCGTTTGTTCGACCCATCCTCCACCCTAATGCGTTCTGCCCTCAGCAAGATGGCGACAGACGCATTACAGCGGACGGTGAAATATGGAGACATATCGTGTTTTTCACTGCCTGTACTCATGACCTATATTGACATTTCTGATGGGAGAACAGGCTGTAAAATACACACTGAAGCATATGATTTAGGTCTATCTTGTGATTGACAAGTTGCTAGTATGGTACATTTGGTTTTAAGCCTTTGTTTTGCTAGCCTAAATTAGCATCCATATCAATATCAAAGTTAATGTGAAATAAAGATGTGCCTTGCTAACCAAGCTAGCTAGTCAGCTCTAGCATTAGGCTGATAACTCACTCCTCCTCAGCTGCACTCCCTCGTTCAAATACATTCTCTTCTGGCTCTAAAATAGATGGTGAGGGCTAAAAAAACAAGATGGCAAACAGCCAAAATGCTAAAGTCTGCAAAGTCTAGTCGGATTGTTGCCATATTGTTGTTTCAAGCAGTTTGGATCAAACTAATGGTTGGTTTTGATTTTTAAAATCAGTTGAACATATATTTATTAGGGCCCGAGCAGGCAACAACCTGCGGCATTGACAATAGTTGTACCAAGTTTTGTATAATAATGCACAAACTATCCCTTTAATCGTCATACAGTGTCTGAAGGAGGACTCTTAACTGATATGTATAAGTTAGAAGAGGCAGGTAGCAATGGTGGAAAGTAACTATGTACATTTACTCAAGTACTGGACTTAAAGTAAAATTTTGAGGTACTTTTATGTACATTTTATGTAACTTTATAGTCCTACTCCACTACATTTTGAGACATATATTGTACTTTTTATTCCTCTTCATTTAGCTCACAGCTTTACTTACTTTTCAGGTCAAGATTTACAATGAAAAACTTGATACATTTAAAATGATTACCCATTTTTATAAATTAAACCACTTAAAAGTTTAATAGGTAGTTAAAATGAGCGGAGTGGAGTCTTTTCACAGTGTGGTATTAGTACTTTTACTGAAGTAAAGGATCTGAACACTTCTTCCACCACTGTCTTTTTTACTTCTTTACTTTTTTTTTCCATTTATTTTTCTTTATTTATTTTCTTTATTTTATTTTTTTTATTATTTTTTTAATTTTTTTATTTTCATTTATTATTTTTTTTTATTATTTTTTTATTTTTTGTTAAAAATTAAAAAATGTATAAATATAATTTAAAAAAATTAAAAATTAAAAAGAAAGAAAGAAAGAAAGAAAGAAAGAAAGAAAGAAAGAAAGAAAGAAAGAAAGAAAGAAAAGAAAGAAAAAAAATAAATGTAAAAAAAAAAGTTTTAAAAAAAAGTAAAGAAGTAAAAAAGACAGTGGTGGAAGAAGTGTTCAGATCCTTTACTTCAGTAAAAGTACTAATACCACACTGTGAAATGACTCCACTCCGCTCATTTTAACTACCTAATAAAATTTTAAGTGGTTTAATTTATAAAAATGGGTAATCATTTTAAATGTATCATGTTTTTCATTTTAAATCTTGACCTGAAAAGTAACTAAAGCTGTGAGCTAAATGTAGAGGAATAAAAAGTACAATATATGTCTCAAAATGTAGTGGAGTAGAAGTATAAAGTTACATAAAATGTACATAAAAGTACCTCAAAATTTTACTTTAAGTCCAGTACTTGAGTAAATGTACATAGTTACTTTCCACCATTGCTACCTGCGTCTTCTAACTTATACATATCAGTTAAGAATCCTCCTTCAGAAACTGTATGAGGATTAAAGGGATAGTTTGTGCATTATTATACAAAACTTGGTACAATTATTGTCAATGCCCTCCTGAGGATAACCCTTTAAGGTTTTATTGATTTTATTGCCCCTAGGTGGTACTGTGGCGGCAGTCTAATTTCATATTTGGTACCGTGGCCACACTATAACACTTAAGGCAATGAAATTCATAGGGGTGGAATAGACTGGCCCCTGTAACGCACACACCCCGACGGCAGCATGCCCCGACACGCATGTACTGCGATCGCCCGTTCAGTGCTGCTTGCAGTCCTAGTTTCTAATGTATCTACAGAATTCAAAATCAGTCTTCACTTTGCTTTATCATACAGTTAACTTCGTTCTCAGCCTGATATGGCATTTGTGTTGCCTTGTCATACTCCTCACTGTTAAGCTAAATCAGTGGTTTTTAACCTGGGGGTCACAAAAAAAAAAACTAAAGGGGTCCGTAAATAAAGAGGATCGGACAGCACAATCTGCCATACAAGTAATATTTTCACTCTTTTCTTGAATCTTAGCTTTTTCCTATAAATTACTGGTGCAGTCAAGCATCCCTTTGTTTTGACGGGGTCATAAACCAAAATCTGAATCAACTAAATGTCCTGTGATTGACGTACACAAAAAGTACAATTTATAAAGTCCTCTGCAGCCAGTCTGAACACAGTAACAGGGCTTTATTTTCTTCATCACAATAAAACAAGCAACTAATGTTTGTATTGAAAAACACAATACAAGTGGAACTAACTGCTGATTGAACCTAATCTCAAAAAGAGCTTAATTTCTTATTTGCCCATCAGCCTTTTACTCTACATCACAACAGGAAGCAGAATTACTCTGTACTATCATAGCTTAGCATATAATCCAAATTCAGCATCAAATTCATATTTTAATATTTGCAATATAGGATACTGTGACTGTTTTCCAAGTCAAGTAGAGGGTCCAAAAATTGCTTGCTTGTTTTAAAAAAAATTAAAAATAATGATTGAGATTCTTCCCTCCTCATCACTCCAGTAATTTGAATACAGTCCCTAAATGCAAAAAATGCAATCAGAGGACCTGCAGAGGATTCAATTATGAAGTAATTACAATTGTAGGTGCCTGCTATGTCCAATCTATATGAAAGGACAAGTAGGTATTCTTTAGAAGCCTCTGTTTCTGGATTAGTAATGTGTAGTGACACATTTAACAGCATGTGGAGCATAAATGTGTACCAGTCTGGAACTGATCTACGAAATTAATTGGTATATACCGATATATCATCTAGATGTGGATACTTACAAAGGGATATATGTTTGATATTCATATAGTTATAGCTCTGGTTAAGAAGTAGGCTACTGGTTACAGTGTGCTACATCACATGAACAGCATGTTCAGCCCTGATCTGCTGCACCACATGTGAGTAATAGTGACTGTACACAGGGTGGGGGGAGGAACACCAAGGAGGTAACCACACCAAAGTCCCCACCAGGCCACCAGGGTATATTGTGAGGCTCATTATAGTGCATTAAACAGCCTCCCTGCGGAACAATGAGAGGCCCCGGGGTCCGGAGGCAGAGCCTGAGGCTGGCTGGGACTGATATGGAGACCCAGGGGATCCTGCTCAACATGGCCTGTCACTACCAGACTTTCATCCGCAGCTGCCAAACTCCATTCTCCTCTGCCTCTGTCATCAGCCACTCACCGGGCTAATGCTGCCCAGAGGATTGTTTGAAATGAAGAATATAATGCAAAAGCTTCTTCAGCACTGTATTGCCATTTTTATATTGCTCCAAATTGTACCTACAGGATCTAAGACAGTGTGGAATTGTATCTCTGTGCATTTATACAACCTTATTTTCATTACAATATGTCAGGATTTATGTATTCATAATCTTAAACCCCATTTTTATTCACTGACTTTAAACTCAACGTTACAAAAATGTGTTGTTTTTATCTGTTCTTTGTAGGTTTTAAAATGAATGTTAAAACCCACTTTTATTTACTGTTTTTTACCCAGCATGAGACTCACTCTGTTTAAATAGTTTTTACTTGTTCTCTGTTTTTATTGTTGGTCTTTCCCGCCATGTACAGCACTTTGTATCCTGCTCCTGTCCACAGCAAGACAGTGATTAGCTTCATGGTCAGTACTCCTGCCTGCTTGTCTACGGCAGGAAAAACACTGACTGTGGATAAATATCTCATACAACCCTACTTCAATAAATCTGAGCTAGCGCTTGGATTATCTCACAATCCCTTTAGACTTAACTTGCAACCCCTTGTGGGGTCGCGACCCTCAGTTTGGGAACCACAGCCCAAGTTAATTAAATTGATTTAATTACTTGGGAGTGAACCACTTAAATGTTGTCTTAATTTTTTTATGATAATCACAAAATCACATACTGCCTTTCAGGAAACTGTGGTATACTGTGGAATATGCAAACCTGTAAAATAACCTCTACTGGCATATATTTAGAATGAAATTACATAAACACGGTTGTTGTTGTTTTGTAACTATATGAATGTTTTTTTTAATTTGGGTTTGTGTGTTGAGTATTAGAGCCACATTTAGAAAAAAAAAATTAATTACGCAAATAAAGTTGAAAATATTTAATTAATTATGAGAATAAAGTCGTAAATATTTAATTAATCATCAGAATAAAGTCGAAAATATTTAATTAATTACGAGAATAAAGTCGTAAGTAATTGGTAGGCTGTTCTACTTAAAACGGAAGTAGGTAGCACTTTGTTCTCGTGATAATTAAATATTTTCAACTTTAATCTCGTAATTAATTCAATAGGCCTATTTACGACTTTAATCTCGTTTTTTTGTTTCTATGTGTGGCCCTAATACTCCGTCGTAGTGTATCATTTCATTTTAGTTTTAGTGATCTTTTCAGATCTACTACTGTTGTTAATAAAATATTATGTATCATTTTTTTTTTTTTTTCCCCGTGTCCCTGTGTGGAGGGGAGGAGGGAGGACCCACTGACGCTGCTGCGTGCGCAGCTTCAGTCTGGAGTCGCTCGCTACGACGAGACCGCAATGAAGAGATAAATAGAAGCCTTATCTATTTATTTCAAAGTATTACGGCTGTCCTTCATTGCTAATTAAGAGAGGGCAGCTCTGTTGGAAAGCTGCTAACGCGCTCGTCTGCTTGATAGGTGAGTAAACGTTTATGTTTGGAGCACAGCTGTTATTTTATGGAGGAATTACATTAAAGGACAGGAGATGAAACAGGGTGAGCCAAAGGGCTTTTCTCGCTTTTACGTCGCTTAAACGCTGAAACATTAATTCGTTTTAACATTGGATTAACTAGGAATTATTCAGCTAGTGGCAGGAGCTCGGTTTTAAAACGTATTAAAGCCTCTTTTTATATGTAATTTACGCAGCTAGCTCGTATCGTGAAACGCTTAGTGTCTGTCAGCGCAAGCTCGTTTTTTTATTAAATATACGCCAGTTGAAGGTGAAACTTTAATAACAAGCTACAGTTTAGCACAGAGACATCTCTCCCTGCTTTATATTAGTGTGTTAATGGCAGCGGAGCGTCACGCGCCCGCAGCCCTTCATGTTAAAGCCGTGTGATGTGTGGAGACCATTGGTGGAGACGTGCGCACACACGGCGCACAGCCTCCCTGCTTTTCATGGCGAACCGTCGGCTAACTGAGGGACCAGACACATCAGTGACCGGGCTCATAATACGCATATCTGTCTGGGAGGAAGGCGACGCTGTCTGCAGGGAAATAAAAATGTCACCAGTGAAGAAATAAAGAAAATATCCTCACATGAACCCGGCAGTGTCACACTCGGGGCCTGTTACAATAGCTGTGGCTTCAGTAGCGTGTGCATACGCTTATATCGGTGTCCCCTCGCATGTGCAGTGACAGAAGTGCTTTAAGAAAACAGCGAATTATAGCAATTGTATGAATACCCCTACACCCTCATACAGTCATAGAAAAAAATATCAGACCACCCTTGTTTTCTTTAATTTCTTGTTCATTTTAATGCCTGGTACAACTAAAGGTAGATTTGTTTGGACAACAACAAAAATAGCTCATAAGAGTTCAATTTAAGAGCTGATATCTCGACATTTTCAATGGTTTTCATCAAGAAAACCATGGAAACAAATGTACCTTTAGTTGTACCAGGCATTACAATGTACAAGAAATTGAAGAAAACAAGGGTGGTATATGATATTTTTTTTCCATGACTGTATGTAACAAAATAATGGGTTTATTAACATAGCAGTGGACCATCATACACAATTGATTTTCTAATGTTTATAATCTAATTTTTAATGTTCAGTTTGCTTAGAAATAGGGCATTTTATTTCTAAACATTCACATCCAGTGTGGCTTGTCCAGCCACCTATTTGCTAATGAGTGCAATATACATAACAATACTTAACCCAGTGGTGTAAGCCCTTGGTTTAATAATAATAAATGGTTTAATATTACCATTTAAACAGGATTTCCCAATGGCAATCTGCGTAAAACAGTGACATGTTGTTACACACTGATGACTCTTCCAATTGTATTCATCAGAAGTGTTGAATTATTCATCAAATTTGACTATTACTGTGGCATTTAGGAGATCAGCTGGAGGACGACTGGCTGAATAAAAAGGAAATCTGCAGTGATGTGAGAGCAGCCTGCGTTGGTCTGAGGATGTGGAGCTCATGATGAGGCTCCATGCGCCTCTCTAATGAGATGTAATTGGCTATTGGAGCGGAGGGGTGTTGAGGGCGATGACCTTTAGATCATCAGCCATCCATCCCTGGTGCTTTGTTCCCTTCTGCTCTGAGCTCCAAATCAAACCCAGAACAAGAAAATATTACACAAGCAGAGAAAGCGAGTCGTTTTTGTAATGCATTTGGACTGCAGTGCAGTTTAATGCAATTGGAGTTGAGGCGTTGTTGTTTTCTCCCTGCTATTGACTTACTATGGAGTACATTCCATCAATGAGGCAAGGAGAGAAAAAAAAGGAAATGTGGAAATCATTACAGTAACGGGGACAGGGGAGGGATTTCATTTGGCTCTCTGTTAGGTCTCTTCTTGCCTATTTACTCAATTAGCTGTTACTGGCTAGTGAACACAAACCTCTTACAGATGATGTTGGAGTTACACACAGCATTAGAAGTGTTGCTGTTCTTATCGGCCTTTAAAAACAAGATTGCAGGTTTGTTTGTGTTGCATGCTTCTTACTCATATTGAATGAAAACGGCATCACTGCTGCTTTTAACAACCTAATGCACAAACTCTATCATTACATAGCAATCTGGATTTAGGAAGATGAATACATTTTAAATGGTAAATGGACTGCACTTATATAGCGCTTTTATCCAAAGCGCTTTACACTTTGCCCAAGGATACTTCGACATGTAGCTGCCATGGTCAGGGATCGAACCACCGGTTACTGGACGAAAGCTCTACCAACTGAGCCACTGCCACCCCCCTTTTACTTTAAGCTATTTATGGTAACAAGGTTGTGTTTAACCTCAGAGACTTTATTCTGAATTATTTCATGGTAGAGCTTTACAGCAGTCTGACAGGGTTGTTAAAGAGGTAGTAAATTTAGCTTGAGTTCATCTTCGACCACACTGATGTAGGTTATTTTAAGGGATAGTTTGGATTTTTTTGAAGTGTAGTTGAATGAGATACTTATCCCAGTCAGGGAATTAGACACAGTGGATGGATTAGATCTAGTGGGCAGAAGTACTGGCTCTGAAGCTAAGCAATCTACTGCTGGAGACTGGGGCAGCAGCAAAGCATATAAAAATAAATATCACTTTAAGTGTATGCTATATTAAGAATATTTTCATTACCTTTACCTTGCTGTCAGACAGCCCTTTCTGATGGGAAGCTGAACTCATCATAGATAAGATGTACTTTAATATCCCCGTAGGGAAATCTCCATCCTGCAGTTCCACAGAAGATTAAATAACACATGCTATGTAGTAAAACATCACAACAACACAACACATACAGACCTTCTGGCAATGTCGACCTGTGGCACAACTCCTGTGGTCAACATCCTACATTACCTGTTAGTGTTTGGAACCATGATGAACATAGACAGAAATTAGTGTTAATATAACAGTTGTTGGTCATCTTCAGCCTAGTTTGAGGCAGCGATAGAACAGCAACTCCTGTGTTCTGAGAGGTAAAATTATGTTTTTGTCAATGGGGTCTGGTGGACTGGAAAAGAGCAAAAATAACTGCTTTAGTTCAGCGCCAGAAAGGGGCTATCTGACGGCCAGTTAAAGCAAGAAATATTATAAATATGGTGTACACTTCAACTGGTTGATTTTTTTAGGAGGCTAAAATACATTTTGCTTCTTTCCCCGTCCACAGCAGTACATTGCTTAGCTTTCTGTGCCGGTACTCCTTCCTGCTTCTCCAAACTGGGGGTGTGCCAACACCTATCTACTGCAGGTAATACACGGATTATGGACATATTACCCCACTTCAGGACATTTGAACTATCCCTTTAAGTCGACTATAACTGAGGAGGAAAGAAAGAACAACCATGGACGTAGATTTTACTGACTTTTGGCACATGAGCAAGAATCAAAGAGTTGTTTATTGATGCGCACAGTATGTGACATCTTTCTTTGACCTTCGCTGTCTGTGATAACACAGAGACAAAGCAAAGTCACACAGTCTGATAATGTGACTGGGAGAAGAACAAAGATGAATGTGCTCTCTATGTACTTTGGCTCGCTCTGGACTTTGCTGGTTAAACTTCCTTCTTCTGCTGCTCGTCTGCAGAGTTTGACATTGTGCTCACATGATTCAAGTGAGGAGAGGGTGGAGCTGCTGTGTTTGCTGGAGGGGGCATCAGGTCACCTGATCTGACGGCTAATGCATTCTAATGTTATTTTTTTATGTGTTCTCATAAAGCAGAAAGCTCAAGCATTAAAAGTTATTTCACTCAGACAGGTTTGTCAATAATGTGCACAATCGGGCCGAACCATTAGAGTCTGACAAGAGGGGGAGTCTTAAATAAGAAAGACTTCTTTCATTTTGGTCAGCGAGGCTTTATCGTGTCACACACCTCATGACCAAGTTATCAAGCAGGAAATGTCTTGTCTCGAACTTCCTGGAAGGCAAGTGAGACCGTAAGAGCAAAATGCTGGGAAAATAGGATAAATCCTGTCTTGCAATACATCTGTGTGAGACAGATATTCTCATACATATTATCCAAGTCCTTCTGTCTCGCCTGTGATCCCATGACTTGCAGAATAAGTCTTCCCAATGAGGACAAAGCAGCATGTTTGCTACATAAGTCAATTACATGCATGTAAACCATGACCTGTCAGCATCTTCCTCTGTGAACCTTTAAATACCCACCACAAGCACAGAAGCCTGAAGCTATAAATGCACTAAAGCTTTTATTGGGATCTTATAGGGTATGTTAAAGTGTGTGTGAGTATTCCCGAGGTGCACACACTTCCCAGACCTTTGCCATGTGTGAAACAGCGACAAGGTTATCGGTCGACCGTCTGGCTGTAGAATCCTCCGTGTAATCCATCAGAGCCATGTTACAATGTCTCATCTATGCTACAGAACAATATAAACCCAGCCTGGGGGGATAGAGCGCTCCTCCTCGCTGCTCAGTCAGGCAACCCAACACCACATGAAGGCTGTTCTGGGGGGAAAAAGTGTCACGCTTTTGCTCGAAAATTGGAACTGCATGTGTGCACTTAATTGAGTTTTTAATTCAAAAGGAATGGGATACTGTGTTGTTGTAATTCAGGTTGTTTAAAGTGTTCCCCTTCCCAAGACCTGGACATATTATTGTCCTTGGTGCTCCCATCAGTATGAATAATTGACCTTGCTGACATCGGATGCATTGTATCTCCAGGCACCCAGGGGATGTTTTATCACTACAGATGGATGAGGGTTGACAGCCAGTGCAGGCGGGACATGTGTTGTGTGGAAGTGTCATGTAGTGAAGAGGAAAGCCAACAGACTGTGGGCTTATAAAAGCAAGATAACAACTGGAATGCTGTCCTGGGGTGATACATACATAGATGGATTAATTCAACTGGGTACTTTATTCCAGCAAAACCTTTTCTAAGTAGATACTGTAGCTCGGGGTCCTTGGACTTTCAAATTAAAAGCCTTAGCTGCCTGTTGTTAGTACCTCAGTCTTAACCACCTCAACCATTTTTGACAAAAATCATCATGCTATGGTATAACTTTTTTTTTGAGGGGGTCATTTTTCGACATCCCATGTTTTTCCTGTAATTTCTGGCCATATTATGCTCTAATATGTATCAGCAGACTATAATTGACCCATTTTAAGCATTTTAGGTATTTTAAAATTTGACGGACAAACTATGCTACCACATGTATCAACAGACTATATTTGAAGATCAATTTTTAGCTTTTTTTAAAAATATGACTTTTTTTCAGTTAAATTTTGACCATTTTTGGCAAAAATCGACATGTACAAAGTGTGAACAACCTTAGCTGTCCACCTGAAACTTGAAGGTTTGTTTTTGCCTGTGTGTCATAAATAACTGTTGTACATAAAAATATGACAATTTTTTGCTATTTTTAGACAAACTATACTACTAACCATCTTAACTAGAGACCTTAACCAAGAGGGACGAGTGGAGGAAGGGAAATATGGACAAATTAAAAAATGTAAAGCCTTTACATCTATTATCAGGAAAACATAAGCAGCATAATGATCTGAGGAATGTGTTGCACTGCATGACAACCAGCTGATAGATGTTGAGTCATGTTGAGACATTGTCTCTAAAAGAAGAAAGTGATTCAGTAGATACATTTTTTTATTAATAATATCTGTTTGAGGGAAGTTTACTTTCTGTAGCACCTGAATGAGGCAGTCCAGAGTGCTCCAATTAGACATTTAACAACCAAATGGTTATTACCTTCATGTTGGACCAGTCTCTGTTTACCTTTAAATATTTCATCACACTAACAGCTGGGGATAATTGGGCTCTGGGACAGGGACAGCCTCAGTCATGTTTCCAATCTCAATTTCCTGTGTTATATCACAATGGCTCTGTTACTACGTATTTGGTGACTTGTGATGATTTATGATGATTATGATCATTTTTTGTCGGATGGGCTGTAAGGCCTGATAATGCATTTTAATTGTATGTTTTATTTTTCCTAGAGTGGGAGAGGTTTTTCCATCAGTGTCAAGCTGCTCACACAGAGGAAATATGTTGGAAATGGGTCAATTTGTTGGATATTTATTTGAAGAGGCACTTCACCAATTTCACATATCAGTGTCAGTTTGCAGAAGAGTTCTTCTCAGCCTGTGAAAACTGTGGTATATTCTCCTCTGTGGCTCTTGGGGACATTTTTTTCAAGCCTGAGAAGATGGCCTTGATGATGTCATTGTGATGTCATTAGGGTTATCTTAGATTGGGTTTGGAGATTACATATTTTATAACAGAAGGCCTTTGTTACAAAGTGGGGTTGTGGAATTTCAAAGATGTGAGTGTTTACCAGGCAGGAAGGGTTGCACTATGGGAAATGTAGGAAGTAGTGTTTTTTTTGTAGCTGTAGCCGCACAAGTGACTTAGAGTCAGGATATTACAGCCTCTACTGCTACAAAGTGCAATACTGAATCACTGTAGTGCCCTTCTTGTAATTTATCTTAAAGAATCTAAAATAAATTATCAAAATGCTTTATCCACAGAGAAGTACGCACTGCTCGTATTCAATTACTGTGCCTTTATATGAGCCGCCTGGACTTCCTTCACTATTTTTTTAAATAAAAACTTAATAGCTTAATAGCTTAAAAACTATACTTATCATTTGAATTTTATATTAATGTTTACATTGTATTAAAGTTGAGGCTTTATTTATTCAGAAACGCATAAAACCCCAAAACAGCCCAAAATATTTTTTTTCATGTTTGAACACAAAAACGGGTGGCTGCGACTTCTGATTCATTTTGATGGAACGTTTCACATATGGTGTTTTTCTTGCTTTTTTGGACAAACAATACTACCACGTGTACCAACAGAGTATAATTGGACCATTTTCAGGCATTTTAAAATTTGACCATTTTTGCTCCTTTTCTCACCTACCTGTGCGGTAAAATAGTCTGTAAATAACTCTGTCCAGTTGTCATCACACATACCACCTCTGACCGGAATCACACAGAAAGTACGGATGTGAAAGACCCAGAAACACTGACCAATCAGAGCAGGCTGAGCTTTATCAAGAGGGGGTCCTAAAGAGACACAAGAGGCACAAATGTGCGTTTCAGACAGATGGTGAATACAGGCATATTCAGACAGACAGTATGAGAAACATAATGTGTTGAATATTAAGCATGTAAACGTGTTCTAGGAGAAACTCAAAATACAAGCCTGAACGTGGAATGAGCATAATATGTCCCCTTTAAATCTCATACAAGCCATTTATAATGCTGAGTATAAAAAACCTAATGAGCAGTAATCCTTAGTGAGCTGTAATAGACACAACATGGAGCTAGTGTCCTTCAGATGGCACTGCTCCGAGGACACTGCGTACACACATTCTGGAGTACACGCATAAGATTTTCCACATTATAACAAATGTTTGAAAGTACTGCACATCATTAAACATTCTGTTTCCTGTGTTTCAGGGCTGCCTGGAGGAATAATGGATGAGACCTGTCACTAGCACTTGATGAAGATTTCGATTGACTCCTCAAGCTGAACTATGGAGGGCAGTGATGACGTGTCTGTAACCATGACACAGTCTCAGACTGATGTGTGCAGCACGGAGGTGGGAGGAGGAGAAGTCCCCAGTAAAGTGGAGGATGGAGTAAATCCACTCGTTCCTGCTGATTCATGTGGCAGCAGCACAACAGGACTGAGCAAAGGAGGGCTCTCTAACCTGGTGGAGCCTCCTGCACCGTCAGTTGTGAGTCCCACTGCTGAGGCTCCGGGAGGCGTGGCACTTAAAGTCGCCACAACTGTGCTACACCCAGTGTGCCTGGGAGACAGCCCGCTGATGCTACCCATTCACCTCCAGATGGCCGGAGCAGCCGGGTCTCAGCTTGGCCAGATGGGGGCAGCGCCGTACTTGATAACAAGCCAAAGCCCAGTTTCACTTCCCCTGGTCTTGGATCAGCAGGTCATCCAGCACATGAGCCCCTCAGTGATCCCTCAGACCGCCAACTGCCCTCAGCTCCAGAACAACGTGCTTTGTCAGAATCCACTGACGTTTGGTTTACCTCCAGCTGCCGACCAGAAGTCAGCAGGACAGACGCAGGATGCTAACCTGCTCTCTCTCCTGCAAAATCCAGCTTTTGCAGCCATCTTGCAGGATCTCTTCCCCTCCCAGGCCGGCTCATCAACCTGTCAGTCACCGGGCTCGACCTTCTTCCCCCTTCCTCCCCTCACACATCCCTACACCTCCCCTCTGGCCCCGTTAGTCCCTCCTGCAACACTTCTAGTTCCCTACCCTGTCATCATCCCTCTGCCAGTGCCTCTGCCCGTCCCTCTTCCCATCCCCATCCCTGTCCCTCAGACTGAGGACTCAAAGGGCAACATGCCAAAACCAGTTTGCACTGTGAGTAAAAGCACTCAGACTTCTCCGAAAGATACTACCTCTCCTTCGTTGTCTTCGCGCGGATCATTCCAGCCACACAATGTGTCCCCGTCCTCACTTCCTGTAGATGAAGGACAGGTTCTTGACCTTTCTGTCAGAGCATGTCCAGTGGAACTAAAACAGGAATATCCCAGTCCACAGCAGGACAGTGTGCTTGACTTGTCAGTGCCAGCTGTGAGGAAGAAGTGTGTTCAGTCTGACCGAGAAGTAGCTTTCCATTCTGCTCCAGATTCTAGCAGCACTTCTTTGTCTCTGGGTGTCGAATGCACTCAGAGTTTAGATTCCAAACTGCTGGGCAGTCTAGCTTCCTTGGAGTTCAGCCGGCAGCACAAGTGGGTGGTTGACAGCAGCGCTGGTGGCTCTTCTTCTCTGAGTCAGCAGGCGTCTCTAAGCGGATCCGGAAACCTTGAGATAGTCAGCACCTCGCAAACGGCCAAGGTCATCGTTGCGGTGAAGGACGCCATCCCCGCCATCCTCTGCGGGAAGATAAAAGGCCTTTCGGGAGTCTCCACCAAAAACTTTTCCATCAAACGCGACGGTAGCCAGGGGGCGTCTCTGCAGCAGCTCTACGGTGTGCCGTCTGCATCCCACGGGGAGCAGCACGACCCCAACAACCCACATAAAAAGGTCCCCAAGAACAGAGCTATCAAACTGAAGAAGGTGAGCTCACAAGAGATCCATTTCCTTCCCATGAAGAAGCAGAGACTGGCAGCGCTGCTCCCCAGGAAGTGAAACTGCTCAGCGGAGGGGGATTAATTGCCTGGATCGCTCTCTGGTAATCCCTCCAGAATGTGTAACATAAAACACATGTCGGGACATTCTGTAAACAAACTCATACACTTACATGTCCAATCAGAGTTTGGCTCCAAATGTGGCAAAAAACTGAGGCTCATGAATGTCTGACAGTGTGACACAGTAGTTACAGAAATGCTTTCCATTGGACTTTTCTGACTGGCTGTGTTTCTTTTTGTAATGCACTACTCTGCAGTGTTATACTGAAGCAGAAATGTTTTTGTGTATGGCAGCTTAATGGGCTCTCCATGTGGCTTTGGAAATTGTCTTTCTAAATCGGAGATGTTGAGGAACGTATTTTGACTTTATAATTACAGCAAAGACACATGGGTTCCATTTTTCCATTTGGGATCATGGTTTGTTTCCACATGTAATTTTTATTTAAGTGCACTGAAGACTTAAAAAGCCTGATAGTTGAGGTTCGGAGTGGAGCAGTATGTACTGGCAGGACATGACTGGGACTGTTAGAACATGTCCCATCGACGGAAATTCCCACAGTCATCAGTAGCTCACTGGAGCCATTCATTCTCTTCTGATTGGTGGGGGTTTAGCATGACAGGCTAATAATGATTTGGCAAAGCCGGAGCCACAGTTTCATTAAATAAATGTTGGCAACAGCCATCAGCCGTGACTAAATACATTTTGTTTAGCGGCAGGGTTAAAAGGGACGTCTTGATTGTTTTCACATTTAACAGAACGTTGTACAGGGCTGTCCAAATAGAAGGAAAGTATTTGTGGAAAAGAGTTATTTTAGTTGCTGGCTGAAATACCTGTTTTTAATTCGGCAGTGCTTCAAAATACAAAGCTAAGAAAACACCTCAGAGCAAGACAAGTGCATAAAACACTACAGCCCCCTGCTGTTTCCATTAACAGACTAATCAAGTGAATCTAGGAGGAAGTTTTATTAATGATTTCACCCAAAGACTGTATAAAAGATGTGGAAGTAGCCTCTTTGACATTACCCATTACCCATATTTTGAGGAAGGATGGATCTGACTGAAAATGCACGGCCACCTATACCAGCAAGCTGACTGCACCTGGCTCCGCCGTCCATTTTTATCTGTGACTGCATGTCCTATTTAGGGTACACAGGGGGCTGGAGCCGATCCCAGCTGATACTGGGGGACATTGGGGGAAGGGGGTGTACACCCTGGACAGGTCACCAAACTATAGCAGCGCAGACAAATAAGGCATGTTTCCACTGAGTACTTTTTGAGTACTTTTTGGAAAGAGTGTTTTGGCTACGCCCACTAGTTAGTTCCCCTCGGCCTCTGTTCCCATACAGCTACTTTTGTAGCGGCTAACCAATGGAGTTCAAATGTGATGTAAATAGTTCAGCGACACTTTTTTGACTGTGACGTCAGTGACAGAGCAACGCGTTAAGTCCAAACAGTCGAGACATCAACATGGAAGGAGAGGAGATGGTTTCTTTGTTACTGTTCGGATGCGAGCCATTGATGAGGAAATTGAAATAAACACTGTTATGTTGTGGTTGTGTACGGTTGTGTAATCGTATCCAATCAGTGTCGATTAGTAAGTAGCGGCTCTACCCGAAAGTACCTACCCGAGGCAGGTACTTTCTGAGCTGGTACCTGAGCCGCTAGCCAGTGAAGTTGGGCGGATCCTCTCTCCCGAGCCACACCCATAGTGGCTCAATAGAGAAAAGTACCTAATGAAAACGGGCCTATAGAATCAGACACCTGCATGTCATTGGACAGTGGAAGTTAGCCGGAGAACTCGGATGCTAACTCCACACAGCAGGGCCCCAACTGGTTTTAAACCCATAACCCTCTTCCTGTGAGGCGACAGTGACACAGTGTGAAGTTGCTCCTAACAAAGTCAGCTTCCATATCTCCAAGTAAACCTGAAACAAGTTCACAGCTATTGTAATTGTACACAGTGCGATGAATTCCCATTGCTACGCCTCTATCCTGATTGACACATTGCTGTGGTAGCAATTTATCAGTCACAAGGTAATCTAAAGCATATTCTGCTTTATCGTCTATTTTGCTCTAAAGGGAACCATAATTTACAAAATGAACATCATGCTGTATTGAAGAAGACATGAAACTAGCAATTGAGACCATAAACACATTATAAAAAATATTTATTAAGGTAATAAATCAAATTAGAAGGGTCATTTGTAATAGACTTCTTTTTGCAACCAGTGGAGTCGCCCCCTTCTGGTCATTACAAAGAATGCAGGTTGAAGGTACTTTCACATTGGTTTCACTTCTCAAACTGGGAGGCTCCGTCCACTTTTATACAGTCTTTGTGATCACCAGTTGAATCAACTTAAACTGTGAAGGGGTGATGAAGTTGAGGGGAAACAGCCACATAAAAGAAGAAATAATGAGCATTTCCGTGGCTTCAGTGAGAGAAAATGAGAAAATACAGTTGGTATATTTGTTTAGTGTTTTATTAGTCTGTTATTAGAACCAGTATTGGTGAGACTCCCTTGTTGGTGTAAAGCATTAGTTCCCAGTAGTTTGGTGTCATTTTTATTGTTTTGTGGAGCATGGTATTCTTTCTGTCCCATTATTATGATCAGAGTTGTGAATGTGAGAGTGTTGTTTTGTGTCATTTTATTTATCCTATTGAGTGCACTTTGTCATAGTTTAGTTGAAAACATTACAGGGTGTACTGCCTATTCTACTAAAACTGTGCTGCCTCTTTGTGATTATTATGAAATCTGTGAATTACAGCAGCCATATGCAGACTGTCTGGATGAACAAAGGAGGGATGGAAAATACCTACAAGCTCTAGTTTTTACTCCTTCTTTATTTATACTGGTGTACTTTAGCCATCCCTGTACATCTTTAACTCTGTCTGCAGTCCATTCAACAGAGAGCTCTTTGGTTTTGTAGTTTGTACTGATCACTTTAGTTGTACAGGATTTCACCCTAACTTATTCTTTGTACAACTTTTATTTATACAATCTGTATATATTCTGGACGGTCAGTTAGGAGACACAGTGTGACTGGATATAAAACAAAAACTGCTTCCTTGGTAACTGTCAGTCCCCCTGAAGCGCTTTTTTGCTTCACAAACTGTTATTTTGACTGAGTGGTCAGTGAAGAAACAACAGTTATAAAGTGCTGGCAGTTAAATGTTTGCTTACTGTACAGTATGTGTGCTTTTTATATGGAAGTGAACTAAAATCTCTGAAGTCTGACTTTGTGTCTCTGCCTTTTCCTTAACAGCACAATGTATTTTATCTTAAATGTTTTTGTTGATGAAACTGGTTTGAAATAAGAGAAAAAATGTCAGATATAGAGAAGTCTGAAAGTTCTGATAAAGATCCAACATAAACAATGTTTGAAAAAATGTTTCATCCAGCAAAAATACATTTTAGACAAAAATACTGTTTTATTAACAAAACAGTGTGAAGACAGGATTTCAAACTGACTTTGAAACTTTTACTTCATAACTTAAAAAGCAGTGTAAAGCTTTTTGTTGTCTATCAACATATCGATGGTTATTTTGAAAAGTCTGCTCATAATAATTTGTTAGTTTTTAAACTATTCCACATTAGTTTGCCTTCTTTTGTCCAAAACAGTTGTTGGATTTGAGACAAACTTCCAGAATCATTTCCCAAAACCCTAACAAAAGAACATTTTTGTCATTTATATCTCATCATAAACAAACACCAGGAGGCCTGCCTCGTTTCTTACACTTGAGGAGTAACATTTCAAAACAAATGTCACAGAGACTGATGTGAGTCATCTTTGTCCTCTACATTGTAGTTCGTATTGTGTTGTGCTCTTATATGAAATAGGATTTTCTAAATCAGCAAAAAAAAACCCAACTAGGACTGCAAGCAGTTTCTGAAGGAGGACTCTTAACTGATATGTATAAGTTAGAAGAGGCAGGTAGCAATGGTGGAAAGTAACTACTGGTACTTTAAGTCCAGTAAGTACTGGACTTAAAGTAAAATTTTGAGGTACTTTTATGTACATTTTATGCAACTTTATACTTTTACTCCACTACATTTTGAGACATATATTGTACTTCTTATTCCTCTACATTTAGCTGACAGCTTTAGTTACTTTTCAGGTCAAGATTTAAAATGAAAAACATGATACATTTAAAATGATTACCCATTAGGTAGTTAAAATGAGCGGAGTGGAGTCATTTCACAGTGTGGTAGTACTTTTACTGAAGTAAAGTAGCTGAACACTTCTTCCACCACTGTCTTTTTTACTTCTTTACTTTTTTTTAAACTTTTTTATACATTTTTTTTTCTTTATTTTATTAAAATTTTTTAATGTTTAATTTTTAATTATTTTTTTAATTATTATTTTTAATTTAATTTTATTTATTTTTATTTTTTATTGCATTTCTGTGCATGCGCGGCCCTTCTGCGCTTGCGCAGAAGCTGAAAAAGCTGCGCATGCGCAGAAGCGAAAAAAAGGCAGCGCAGAATTTTTTTTTTTAAATAATAAAATAAAAAATAAATTTAAATAAATAAATAAATAAAATAAAATAAAAGAAAGAAAGAAAAATAAATGTAAATTATTTTTTTTTAAAGTAAAGAAGTAAAAAAGACAGTGGTGGAAGAAGTGTTCAGATCCTTTACTTATAAAAAGTACAATATATGTCTCAAAATGTAGTGGAGTAGAAGTAGAAAGTTACATAAAATGTACATGAAAGTACCTCAAAATTGTACTTTAAGTCCAGTACTTGAGTAAATGTACATAGTTACTTTCCACCATTGCTACCTGCCTCTTCTAACTTATACATATCAGTTAAGAGTCCTCCTTCAGACACTGTATGAGGATTAAAGGGATAGCTTGTGCATTATTATACAAAACTTGGTACAACTATTGTCAATGCCCTCCTGAGGATAACCCTTTAAGGTTTTATTGATCGGCCCCTAGGTGGCAGTGTGGTGGCAGTCTAATTTCATATTTGGTACCGTGTAACTAAAAAAGAATGGCATATATTTCAAAATAATACTTAGTATCAAGATACTCATACTATCATATTTCTGATCTCGTTTGTTTTTATCACGATAGTGTTTTTTCGCTATTTCTGGACAAACTTTACTACCACATGTATCAACAGATTCAGCATTTCAAATTATTGACTTTTTTTTGTCCAATGTTTCAACATTCCATAATATGGTATTTTTTTTGTCATTTATGGACAAACTATGCTCTAATATGTATCAACAGACAATAAAGTCATTTTTGGAATTTTAAAATTGAAAAATTTTTTACATTTTGAGATAGTCATTTTGAGGTATCTCATTGCTTTGTGATATGAATTCATTTTGATAAACTTTATTACAATTACGTACAAGATATTTTCCCCATCACACTGGCAGAAATTGGCATCTAAATATTTTTGATTTTTTTAAGTTATACTAGAGAATAAACAAACATCAACATAATTCAGCAACTGTCTCCCCTCTGTGAAAAGGCATCCTCAATCTTAATCATTTGTTGGAGTCAGTAACCACACGCACATCTCATTTTGTTTTTGGTAGGTTTATAAAAAGGAAATACACAACATCATAAACACATTGTTTATCTGGTGTGACATAATGGACAAGTGACTTTTTGTAACACATATTTTTCAAGTAGTTTGAAGAAGATGCAAGAGGGAAATCAACAGCACTTGTGTTGAATATCGTATGGCACAAGTCTTTAAAATCAAGGAAGGGAATAACAGGAAAATTCTGTTAAGTATATTATAAACAGTATGCTACAAAAGCTTGTACTAACAAAGATCACATAAACCTGAGAAATGTCGTAGGTAAAGCAAGGCAGAGTCTATTACTGGAGTATTTCAACTAAAAGCGCTGTGTTAAGTATTAAAAAAGCAGAATGGAATCCACTGTGAAATATTCACCACGTCCCCATCCCCTTTTATCTTCACATTTCTAACTTAATGTATATGATTTCCTTAAAATATTTCTACAAAATGTACATTCTGTCGCTGATATTCATGGTTAAACCCATAAAACTGTACACATCTGTTTTCATTGCTAACAGTGATTGTAACGGTCAAAAGTGACAACACTGAGGCCGCAGGCGGACCGACGAGCTTAAATGATTATGATAAAAAATATTACATCAAAACTAAACAAACAAAGCCCTTAGAAATGTCTTCCTTATGCATTCGTCCATTGAAATTGATAAACCAGGAGCTGTGAGAGCACGGGATACAAATGGTTTGATAAAAACTGCGTGGAGGCCCGTGGGAGGCAGCGGAGGGCTCAGCTAAGACACAATCGTACATCATGCCACACAGCAATGATCCTGCAGAGGTGAGGTTCCATCTAAACTGTCAGAATAAAACATGATCTCAACATGACGCTGACAACGTTCAAGCAAATGAAAACGTCCGTGTAGCGTTGCGTGAACAAAATGGAATGCACTGACATTAGCATTCTTCGGGCGGGCTATATGCCCATACTTGAGGCATACATGTGAAAGAGTGAAAACGGCTATACAACAACAAGAGAGCATCCAAATTCTCTTGAAGAGCACGGGGAAGAACTGATGATGAGTTTAGTTTTTTTTTTTGTTTCAGTATACCAACCCTTCCTTATTAACTGGAAATTCAACAAGAATAAAAACATTATATAAGAAGAAACATTCTCCATCTTTGGGGATCCAAAACCAGGATCAAAAGATTTCATCTCCGTAAAAAAACGTGTCCACGTGTGCACATGTGCTATGCAATGTAAACACTACAGGGATTCTTTTCCTTTGGGATTTCAGAGAGTCAAATGTTAGACTTGAACAGCTTTGTCGTTCACTGATGGGGGGTGGGGGGTGAGGTAATGTGTCAGCAATGCACGGCACACTTTTCTCCACTCTGGAGGTTGGGGGTGAAGTTGTTACATCCTTTCAGTCCCTCGAGGTGGAGTCTAGAGTAACATGTCGCCCCTGCGTGCCCCATGAGTCCGTGTCCACACGCTGGCTCCTTCAGGGCTTATTGCTCATGGGTCCGGCAGGGACCGGGGTCTGCCCGGGCTCCTCTCACAGTTTGCCTAGTTTCAGCCTCTCTATGTGATGACATAACTTCAGTGCAGGACCCAGTTTCAGACCCATGTACTTCATGATCATGTCGCTCCGTAGTAGCATCAGAGCTTTTCCATCAATCTCCTGTGGAAACAAAGAATGCCGCTCATTATAGACTTTAGCGTTTTAAGCTCAACCTTTAAAAACTCCAACTTGTTACCTGAGAGGACAAAAATGTCCATGTCAAAAACCTGCCATGAAATTAAATATTAATATTATTTTTCCACTTTCACAGAGTTACCATAAAAAACAAATTTTCAGAATTATAAAAAATAATGCCATACAAAAAAAATCCATAAAAATTGAATTATTTTCAATGTACTATATTCTATGGTTAATTTCTATTCTTAATTTTCTCACAGTTTGGGATATGTGAATGATAATAAAAAACATTGATTTTGATACTTTTTTTGTCAGATTTAAAAAAAAAAAAAAAGTTATCTAAGGGGACAAAATATTCCCTCTACTAAAACTTCTATAAAATTACTCTATATTAATATATAATTTCCACTTCCACAGAGTTACCATAACAACCAAATCTACATTCATATTTCTAACCCTTTAAATGCAAGTTATGTTTACATAATGCCACACAAAGAAAAATCCACAAAAATGTAATTTTTTTTCATTTATTATATTCTAAGGGGGATTTCTATTTTTATTTTCTCACAGTTTGGGATGTGTGAATGAAAAATCATTGATTTTTATACATTTTTTGCACAGTGTCAGATTAAAAAAAAAAAAAAAAGTTACCTAAGAGGACAAAATATTCCCTTCCTAAAACTTGTATAAAACCACTCTATATTAATAAATAATTTCCACTTCCACAGAGTTACCATAACAACCAAATATACATTCATATTTCTAACCCTTTAAATGCAAGTTATGTTTACATAATGCCACACAAAGAAAAAATCACTAAAATGTAATTATTTTTCATGTACTTTATTCTAAGAGGATTTTTGATTAATTCTCACAGTTTGGGATATGTGAATGATAATAATCATTGATTTTGAGTAAAAAAAATTGCGGCGTGTCAGATTTTTAAAAATTGTCACCTAAGAGGACAAAATATTCCCTTCCTAAAACTTCTATGAAATACTCTATATTAATATTATTTTACACTTCAACGGTTACCATAACAACCAAATATTGATTAATTTCTAGAATTTTAACCCTTTAAATTAAAGTTCTGTTTATATAATGCCACAAAAAAAAAATCCAATTATTTTTCATGTACTACATTCTACGGGGAATTTCTATTTTCATGTTCTCACAGTTTGGGATATGTCAATGATAAAACATTTTTTGCACATTTTTCATTCTCAGAATTTTAACCCTTTAAATGCCAGTTTGTTTACAAAATGAAACCTTTAATTAAGAAAAAGAAAAAATAAATGTTTTCAGTATACTATATGCCATTTTTCCCCAACAGTCTGAGATGTGTCAAAGACTAGCAGTGAAATTAATTTTGATGCAGTTTATCCAACACTGCAGCGCTCTATAATACAGTAACAATAACCCAAGTGGAAACCAAGAAAATACAGGTGCATCTCAATAAATTAGAATATCATTATTTTTGAGACACTGATTTTTAGGTCTTCATTAAATGTAAGCCATAATCATTATAATAAGAAGAAATTGAATAAATAAATAAGACATGAAGTGTTTCATTCTGTGTAATGGATCTATATAATGTGTTATTTTCACTTTCTGAATTGAATTACTGGCATAAATAAACTTTTCTATGATATTCTAATTTATTGAGATGCACCTGTATAATGTATTTGCCCCCAAAATAGTAAAAAAAAATACATAAAAATTGGAAGATAGTAACATCTTGCAACTTGCTTCAAAAATAATTTTAGACTGAAGACTGGTATAATAGAAGATGTGATTCTATGCTAAATTGGGACTTTAATGAGTTACATTTTTCTGTCTTGAATGGTCTGAGTGTTAGTATCAGTTTGTTATAGACTTATTATAGGAAATTGTAAGCAGCCATGGTGGTGTAGTAAAAGTTCACTCACATGTTTTCTGAAGAGTTCAGCGTGTGGAGCTAATGCTGTGGGGTCAGCATCCCTCACAAACTGCATCACCTCTTCAATGGACCAGGAGGAGGGGTTTTTACTGGGCAGCTGCAGACTGTCCCGCTCAGACACCACAGCCTCAGGACCTGTGGTGGAGCTGGCTGCTGCCAGAACACAACACACACTGAGCATGTGACGCAGCACAAGTGAGTATTAATAAAAGTACTTCCACAGACAGATACTGTACCTTCTACTCGTCTGAGGGGCTGCGTGGAGCCGAGCTCTGCCGGGTTAGAGGAGTGGCGCCGCATGGCTGTGCCGTTGCCAGGGTGATAGAGGCTGCTGGCCTGAGAGTGGTACTCTGAGGAACTGCGCACCGTTTGGGGTCGAGGGGTCATGGAGTTGGAGGCTGAGTCCATGTAGCGCTGCTCCTTTAATAGGCCGTTCTCTTCGTGGGGCAGGGTCTCTGCTGGAGAGACACAAACACAACTCACAGTCAGATGTCAATCTTTAAACACTTAACATAATAATACACTCTCTTTAAAACATAGTCCAATACATACACACATGTGATGTGAAAGTCAACTTTGTTTTATCAGGATCTCTGCAAGTCAAATTAAAGACTTTTAAGACTTTTTAAAGACCATAATGAATATAATTTAAGGTGCAGTGTGCTTCATATACAGATACATCTCAATAAATTAGTATATGATGGAAAAGTCCATTTCCAGTAGTTCAAGTCAAATAGCCCCAACCAAAGTTTTAAGTACATATAAATATATAAAAACATATAGACATACTTTTCAGAGGCCAACATTTCCACATTAAACATACTTTTTAAAATTGGTCTTTTCTAATATTACATTTTGAGACACTGAATTTAAGGTCTTCATTAAATGTAAGGCATAATCATTTTAATTAGAAGAAATTAAATAAATGAAATGTTTCATTCTGTATGTAATGGATCTATATAATGTGATAATTACACTTTTTGAATTGATTGACTGACATAAATAAAAACTTTTCTATGATATTCTAATTTATTAAGATGCACATGTATGTTTCCATCCCCTGGTATCAACTCGCTGGTTGTGTTCAATAAATTCTGACCGGGCTGCAGAGGTACTTACTTCTGTTTTGTAGTTATGTTACAGCAACCTCAAAAATCGAAGCATTTAAAAGTTTTTGTATTTGTTTTAAATAAAACTAACGTTAATACATTTTTAAGACCTTTCAAAATCTTATTTAAGACATTTTATGAGATTTTAAGAGAATTGTAAACATTTTAAGGCCTTAAATTCAAGTTATTGGGTTTTAGACATTTTAAGAATTTTAAGTATTCAAGTCCTGCAACAAAAACCTTTCTGATCATGGCAGTTGGTGGCGTTTTATGCTGCTTTCATGTTTAGGACTAGGGATGGGAAAAAAAAGCAGCAAAACATTGGTGGGGGCCGGTGGATAATTAATCTACTCTGTGTATCAGTGTATGCCGGGACAACGTGTAGCACTGGTAACACCTACACTGTGGCAAGCCTAGTAGGAACCAGGGGGATTACAATTAATGTAAACAGCGACTAAGACTTAAACTAGCAGTGAAAAAATTATTTTGTTAATCGAAATAAAAAAGAATATATCTGCAATTAACAACACAAACAAAAATGTAATAAACTTGCTTTGTTTTCATATTCTTTGAACTGTGGTTGACATTTCGCCTTGTCTTGTTCTGTTTGAATTCTTGATGAAAAACGAGCTGTGTTTCCTTTAAAGTCGGATCAAATTTTGAAGCCAAATTTTAAAATGTCAACAATGCAAATTAGGAACGCTTCCATCAACTGGTTTAAAGCGAATAAAGGAAGCTGCATATATGTACTTTGGTCAGAAGATGGCAGCGTAATGTATTACTGCAGGCTAATCCATCAGTAAGCAGTAGAAGAAGAGATTTAGCAAGAGAGAAAAAAAAAAACTTTGGCTACCCACAAGAGAAAATAGGTCTTCAGGAATTAGATTCAATTTGGCAACTTATAACTGTTCTTTCATATCGGAGTGGAAACAGCTGATCAGTCATGTGTGATAAATGCTACAACAATGTTCAAGAGGATTCAAATCAGATTTTGGTGTTTCCATCAATCTTTTTTCATGCCAATCTCCAAAATGCACATAGAAATTTGTTGATTGAAACACTAGTAACTCACTCCACGAGTTGGCAGCAAAGCAATACAGCAGATGCCATAAAACCCTGTAATCTAATTTACTGTCATGCATTCTTTCATCCTGCCTTTTTCAGCCACTATAAATCAGCCCTCTCATCAAAACACTTCTAAAGCTGACTAAAGTTAAATTGAAATGAAAACATAGGAACATGCATACGGTGTAATCAATACAATTAAAGAGGGAGCCGTCATGAAGGTCTGCTATGTCACAATTTCAGTCATTATTAAAGTAACAAAACATCTTCAAAGTGAGCTCTACCTTCTGAAGGGTGAGCTTCAGTACGTAAGTGTTTAGGTGACAGAGGTGCTGCGTACGGCGGAGACACTCCAGAGAGACTCCGTTTACCGCCTCGAGCCAGAGACGGAGCGTCCAACGCCTCTTCTTTCACTGAAACACAGAAAACAGTTGACAATGTCACTTCTTATTTTGTGTCTCACGATAATGACCCGTCAGAAGCTTTCCTCTGACAGAGCAGTGATGTTTACCTGACTTGGTCCTGTCGTAAGCAGTGTAGTGGCTGAACGGCTGGCTGCTGAACAGGTTGTCACATTGCAGGTGACGACACATCGTCTCCAGGAACCGCAGCACAAAGGAAGCACTGGAGGCCGACGGTAGTTTGACCACACGAACTCCACCATCTGTTCTCACTGGGATGAAGGACGACATGTTAAATTCCTCTATCCGTCACAAAAAAAAAGGGTTTGGCTATGTTTCAGCGGTACAATACTTCCAATTAGGGATGGGCATTTGGAAGACACCTGACAACTCGATTATCTAGAACATTAACGATCAATTTAACAATTAATTGCTGCATGTATACATGGGCAAAATAAAAGATATATACACAGTACCATGCAAAAGCCTGTTTTGATAACAGACGCTTTTATTTTGAAAGGACATCTCAGTGAGGTGATACTGTAAAGATAACATCAAGGGGTTCGATTGTTTTATGTTTTAGCGCCCAAAGAGGCATGAGGATAGTTTTCACAGTAATCTTGCATATTTAAGTGTGTTTTGTGTTTAAATACGTTTTGGATAAAATGAAACCTAGTAATTCATGCTAGCAAGGTTTGATACAGTAAGCTAGTTTTGCTCAAATTGTGTGTTATAATTCTTAAATCTGTGTGTTTTATAATTGTTATTGCAACTTTCCGTTTGCAAACTGTAGCTTTATCCAACTTAATTCTCAGCTCATTGGTTTATTCACATCCGGCCCCAGAACTGAATGCTCGGCTGTGTTTCAGTTCAGGGAGTACTGATACCAGTCATGAATAAAATTAAAAAATACACAGATCGATTAAAAATTCCATGTGATCAACCAAATTCTTAACGACCATTAAGTGATCATCGATTAATTATTCCCATCCCTACTTCTAATAACAACTTGATAACTTGTGTGTGTCTACCTCTGACGACCTCTCCTCCTCCTGAGTGAGTCTGCAGAGCACTGAGCAGGACTTTCGGCTGGTATGCGCAGTCTATACATGACTGGACCACCTGCTGGAGCACAGCGTTCACTGGCCCCGGGCCAAAGTGGTCTGGCAGACGCTGCATCTGCTTCCTGTCCAGGTGGGGACCACAGTTCCCGTGCTTATTCACATACACACACACTGGAACAGACGAGAATCACAGTGAGCAAAATGAGATATTCTAATTATAGCTTTGATTCATTAGCTACATATGGGAAGCAAACAGTAATCCTCACCTGTTGAGACCACAGAGCTGAGGCTGGGAGGGCTCTCTTGTGGAACCTGGATGCTGGGCAGCTGTGCTGGGCTTTGGAGAATCTTGGACTTCCTCTGAAAAAGACACATTCATTTGCAGAAGCACTTTAACGTAAGAAACGTGGCAGTACAAAGTATTCACCTGGCTTATATAAACTATATGGACAAAAGTATTTGGACGTTTGACCATTATACCAACAGGGACTGTAATGGTATTGTATTCAAATACATAAACTTTAAAATGGAGTTGGTCCACCTTTAGCAGCTATGACAGCTTCCACTCTTCTTGGAAGGCTTTTTACAAGATTTTGGAATGTTTCAGCGGGAATTAGTGCCCATTCATTCTGTAGAGCATTTATGAGGTTAGGCACTGATGTTGGACGAGAAGGCCTGGCTCGCAATTTCCGTTCCAGTTCATTCCAAAAGGTGCTTGATGAGGTTGAGGTCAGGACTCTGTGCAGGCCAGTCAAGTTCTTACACATCGAACTCATCAAACCATGTCTTTATGGACCTTGCTTTGTGCGTTGGGGCACAGTATTGTTGGAACAGAAAAGGACCTTCCCCAAACTGTTGCCACAAAGTTGGAAGCATACCATTGTCCAAAATGTCTTGGTATGCCACAGCATTAACATAGCCCTTCACTGAAGATAATTGGCCTAGCCCAAACCCTCAAAAACAGCCAAATACCATTATTCCTCCTCCACCAAACTTCACAGTTGGCACAATGCAGTCAGGCAGATAACATTCTCCCGGCATTGGCCAAACCCTGACTCGACCATCTGAATGCCAAACAGAGAAGTGTGATTTGTCACTCCACAGAACTTGTCTCCGCTGCTCCACAGTCCAGTGACGATGCGCTTTACACCGCTCCATCCATGCTTGGCTTTGGACTTGGTGGTGTAAAGCTTGCGTGCAGCTACACGGCCATGGAAACCCCTTCCATGAAGCTCCCGCCGCACAGTTTTTGTGCTCACATTAATGCCAGTGGAAGTTCGGAATATGGAGCCTTCACAGTCATTAACCCCTCTCTGTGATTTTACCTGGTCTTCTGCTTCGTGGCTGAGTTGCTTTTGTGCCTAAATGCTTCCACTTTCTAATAATATCACTTACAGTTGACCATGGAATATCCAGCATGGATGAAATTTCCCAAACCGTCTTATTGCAGAGGTAACATCCTATCACACTGCCATGCTTAAAGTCACTGAGCTCTTCAGAACGACCCATTTTGCATCACAAATGTTTGCAAATAGAGACTGCATGGCTAGGCTAGACTTTATACACTCGTGGCAAGGGGTCTGATTGAAAAACCTGAATTCAGGAGTTAACAGGTGTGGCCAAATACTTTTGTCTATATAGTGTATATATCACAAAGTTTGTATTTGTTAAACAGGGTCTCACCTTGCTTCCAGGCTTGGGGCCCCTCTTCTTGTGGGGCCGGGGTACTAGCTGCGTTTCTTCAGGTACAGTTCCGTTTTGGGCCGCAGCTGCTTCCGCCACGGCTTTGAGCAGAGCGATGGTCTCACTCTTGGGCCGACGGCCTCTTACCCCCTTCCTCACAGGCAGCTGTGGGAGAGGGTTTGGGAGTCTGTAGGGGGACTGCATTGACCGCCTGCTGGGCTTGGAGGGCGACGCCGGGAGGATCTGCAGGTTCTTGGGCAGGGTAACTGTAACAAGACACAACAGGACAATTGGTATGGAGGTAGTTGATATTAAGGACATAATGCAGGATTTCCCTAAAAAACATAGTGTAGACTTAGACAAATATAATCCCCATCAATCATTACTTACGACCCACTAGAAGTGTGTGGCAGGTCTATATATTTAGACTCTGCCCTCTGCCTGGATTTTCTCCTTTCTTTTCATTTTGCTGTGTTCAGGACGTTTCTGGGCATCAACATTTGTGCTTGAAACTATAAAAAATAGTGGACACAGCCAAAAAAAAGGCTAAAAGACAACACTAGTTTCTGAAAAAGTTTATACGATTTGTTTATAAACAGTAAGCAACCTGCATACCTGCATAGTATGCCTTAAAAACCCACACTAGAAGCTCATAAGAAAATCTAAGAAATACATATTTTTCATCTGCCCTGGCAGAACCAAAGGCTGTAGCTATTGATAGCTAATTAAGATGTCACACAAGTAGAAACTTGAGTTCAAGGAAACCTTACAGAGGAATAAAAGTACATGGTTCCTTGAATATGCAAATACTGAGTATGACAGGTTTGAGTAGACATTTCAGTATCATTACTGGCCCATATGTTAAAAATACAGACATGGATATAAGAGAAGAGACATAGCCTTGGCACAACATTAACAGTTGACTCCAAAGATTTGTTATACACTGTGTATGTAGATCGTAAAAGAGAGCTTTATAAAAGTGAGGTATGGTTTGCCACTTGCCCCATCACTGTAGAGTCTCTACTGGCTAATTAGAGAGACAAATTGTGCATTATTATCTGCTGACCCAGTGACCACCACCACAGTGCGCTGTGCTGTGTTGGTGGTTCGGATTAAAGTCAAAGTAAAGAGACGGTCTGGTGCCAATCTGGGTTTGGACAGGGGAATCTCATTACTGGAAATAGCAGGGGAAGTGCTCCAGTTTATGTCATACAGTTCCAATTACTTGTTGTTAGCTGACTTAAAGGGACAGTTTGTATCTTTTGAAGTGGGGTTGTATGTGGTACTTATCCATTGTCAGTGTAATCAGTAGATGGCGATTTAAGTGTACACTATATTTAGACATTTTTCACTGCTTTACTTTGTTGTCCAACAGATGTTTAAGTTAAGAACTGAAGCCATTATCTGTGCACTCTTTACAAAGGAGTCTATTATACAAACTAGTTGCGAAGCCTTCACTAAGATCTACAATGCATTTTCTGCTGGCTAATTAATATATTCTGAATACTGTAGAAACTTGCAGATGGGCTAAAAAAAAAGACCTTAAATAATTTGACACTTTCCTCATATATTAGGGATGGGAATAATTAATCAATGATCGATTAATGGTTGTTAAGAATTTGGTCAATCACAAGGAATTTTTAATCGATCTGTCTATTTTAATTTTTTTATTTTATCTATGACTGCGTATCAGTACTCACTGAACACGGCTGTATGTCAATAAGCCAATGAGTTGAGAATAAAGTTGGATAAAGCTACAGTTTGCAAACTGAAAGTTGCAATAACAATTAGAAAACACACAGAAATACAAAAGTATTAATTTGAGCAAAACTAGCTTACTGCATCAAACCTTCCTATCATGAATTACTAGGTTTAATTTGATCTAAAATATAAAACATTGACTCCTTATCTTTACAGAATAATCTCTGTTGAGTTAGTTTTATGATTGACAGGAAGTCTCTTTTTCATCCTTTCAAAATAAAAGCGTCCATTATCAAAACAGGCTTTTGCATAGTACTGTATATATATATCTTTTATTTTGCCCATGTATGCATGCAGTGATGAATTGATCGTTAACGTTATAGATAATCGAGTTGGCAGGTTTCTTCCGAACGCCAAAAAATAAAGGTCATACACATCTGCAGCAAAGAAATATCAAAACTATATAAATCATGCAGAATAATACCATCTTGAATACACAGAATCCAAGCATGTAGTCTGTGACGTCTCTAAGCTTCAAAAGGAGGAATCACCCTATTAGCCCTTTATTATTGCAAATGTGTGTACTGCGAATGCTACTTCTCTCTATAAATAACAAAAATGCTTATTGCCAAGACCAGAAACGGTGTAAAAGAGTAACTCACCGTGCTGAAAGGGAATAAATTTGCGCCAAGACATACCCACACAAAGCAACAGCCCATTTACTCTGCTAGTAAATATTTTTTATGTTTTTGTATGTACTGAAGATTCCCTGACAATACCCACGCACAGAGAGTCAAATAATAAATCTTCCTCCAAAATGCAGCATAAGCTCAACAAAGCCCACACACTCACGGTGGAGTGGGAGAAGGTAGACTGATCAATGTTAGATTTCGGGGGAGTAGCGAGAAAGAGTGTGTGTGCTCTTCTCTCTTCTCTCCTTCCAGCCATACACAAAAAAAGGTAAGAGCGCATTTAAAAATGTGTTTAGTAGCTGATAATCTCGTCCTCTCCAATCGGAGTCTTATACACACATGAGCAAAAGTCAGAGTGGACTGAGCAGCTTTTATGTCAACATATTTCTCCATGTAAACAGGTACGATGTGAAGAACATAAATCCTCCTCTCCAGCGTGTTATTCTGCCTGTTCAGCCTCCCCACCCAAACAAAGTGACACACAAACACACTGACAGAAGTGGATAGTGTATCTGCAGAGTTTCACGTGCAATAGTCTCCTACGTCTGTTGGCCCAGTGCTAGTGTCACTCCTATTGTTAAACGTAGCCACAGTTTATCAAGAAGACCATATTTAAAAGGACCATATTAAACTTGTTACTCAGCAACCAAACTTTCTTCAAAGTGCAGCCACTCAGGAGCAATGCAGAACAGAAATCCTCATTTATCCAGAGCGAGTAAAGCTGAGGAAAGTTTTACTTCACCAGGAAAATAATTTCTGAAGATTGTCCAACAGCTGAGCACAGCTGACTCCTCCTCATTAAGAGATTCATTTCCATACAGTATAATTTAGAAATTTTACTAAAAGTTGAGCGTAAATGTGAACTACTGAGCCAAAATCAACAGCACCAACCCAGTATCCGAAACATCCAAAACTACAACCAAAACATCATCCATTCATTTGAACTGTAAATCTTTCATCACACTCCTTAAGTCCTGATACTTTTCCAGTCAGACCTCCTCTGGGAGAAGTGTTAATATGGTGTTATTAGATCACATGCTGATCAAGAGGCACAATGCATGATTTATTTTAGTGCGTGTCCAGCACCTGCTAAACATTACACTGTGTATATTTTACTGTCAGACTAGGCAACAAGACCACATGATTAATGATAATGTTGTTTATATTATTCTAACTGTGGAAACAGTTCCCCCACTGTGAGGGGAGGCCACTGCAACTAAATGAAGGAAACATCAATAACAGACTCTGCCTTATTGTAAGTGCAGCCTTGTGCTGCCACCTACAGGTTGACCCTTACCACTGTTGCCTGGTGGCTGGAGGCTGTGCTTTGTGAGTGAGCACCATCCCACAGGGAAGATGTCCCGGGAGTCATACTTGCACCAGTAATCGAAGGCACCCCGCCACCCGTCGAACATGATAAAAACCTCCTCGCCCTTCACTTCTCCGATGGTGGCGGGGCAGATGAGGTACGGGTTCTTCTTGTCCACGGCCTCCAGCTTCATGCCAGGCTTAAAGTTGTTCTGGGGGGGCCTCAGGGGTTCCTGAAAATGAACACAGTATATCCTCATTAGAAGGACTATTAAATGCAAATACAATATGTTTGTGTTGGTTGTGTAACAAATGTTTTTTTGTGTCTTTTTTTAGAAGTACCTTTTTAAAGGCTGTTGCTGGTGCCATCTCAGCTCCGTTTAGGGTTCTCAACAGAAACATGGGCCATGAGGAGGCATTCATCCGAAATCCTTGAGGAGAAAATTGAATAACATTAAAAACTTAAGTGAGCTTAACAAATTCAGAACAGAAAAATGTAGAGTTGCTACTGCTTTTGTGGGTGATTTTCAATGTCGCTTTTCACATTTGTATTAAACAGAATCAAAAGGAATTAATTTCAACTGTAGGACACTTAAATATGGCTGTGTAAATCTATGCACAAACATATCTATTTATGCATCTTTATAATCTTGCTATTTTAACTATTCAAAATGTTTTACAACAATATAAAACATTCCTGCTAACCTTTAGTAACCGTCAGTCTTTTTTAAGGAATCAAACAAAAATGATAATAATCAGAACTATATAGCGACTCAGAGAGCACAGACCTCTGCCATGGCCATGCCCTCACTCACAATGTCAAAAAGAGTAAAATACAATTTGTGTATTCGCCCTGTGTTACACAAATTCCAGGGCCAAGAATGGGTTGCTCCTAGGCCCATACTTCACCTTTTCACTAAGTTTCAATAACAATTGGGCCAGTAGTTTTTCATAATCCTACTGATAAACTGACAAAGGAAACAAACCAAACTGAAAACATAGCCTCCTTGGCGGAGGAAATAATTAATGCTTGTAGGGAAACTTTCTTTCATTTCCGCATTCTTCAGCTTGGTTTAATACATTTTATCAGTCTACCATTTCTCCTTTTCTTGTTGCACAAGTTATATAAGGCTCAGATCAAAGAGAGCATGTGGTTGCAGAACACAAGGTGCACCACAACCCCCCATTTAAAAAAAATATTTAACCAAACAGCAGCTTGCTGCGTCCTTGCATCTGCATCACTCTCATTAAAAATCCCTTTAAAACAAATCAGCCCAGGCTACCAAAAAGAAATCCATCTGATCCTGGTCAGAATGTAAGTGCATGATAGATTAATTATGATGCGTCATTTACTGACAAAAATGTGCTTCCATTCCATCCCCTCCGACTGTCTCACCCAGTGGCGGCTGCAGCATGTCTCCGTTCTTCTCACAGGTGCCAATAGGCTGGATATCAGAGGAGTCCACCAGTCTCCAGAAGTCATTGCTGTTGTCACTTCCGTCCAGACGGAGACGCAGACGAACCCCAGTTAAACCCATCACTGTGGCGATACAAACTGAGGTGGAGTTGCGTGGGTCATGGGCTTCGAGCTTCATTCCCACCTTAAAGTCGTTGGAGGGTGGGACCCTGGCCTGCAGACATTGGGATGATATAAGATATAATAATATAATAGCAGAAGTGATACAGATAGTCTTAATCAACCCTTTTCTCCAGGCCGGGTTTATGTTATCCAACTGTTTCTGTGTCAAAGCATTGTGCAGGAAAGTGGTACGCATCTGTGTGGTAGTAAACTTTTGTGAGCCTGGTGTTGCATCCAAGCCAAAAATTTTAACTTTTGAGTGATGGACAAAACCAGTTTAAACTACTGGCAACAATTCACAGAACCACAGTTGCCCCATTAACTTCTAAGAAAGACTTAAAAGCAAAACTTTAACTACAATGTCTGCCAAAAGTTTTCAAAAGATTTAATTTTTATTTTCCACAGTGATGACAAAACAACCAGATTCGGTTTGGACTATGAGTGTGCAAAGCAGACATTTAAACAAAGAAATTCTAAACAAAGAGAATAAACAGATAGGTGCTGTTTTATACAAGACTACAGTTCTGCAAATTCTTACCAAATTGCTTATAATTTACACTGAGGTCCAAGACTATCTTTATGTGACCGCCCCTTGCTAAATATTGAACATCTTTGAAATTAAGGAGGACATACCTGACGAAAGCAGGCTGGTGGAGCCGGTAGAGCAGAGGTTTCTTTTAGATATTCTTCCCAGCTGAAAGCATCTAAACAAAAACCACAAAAAAAAAAAAAGATTAAACAAAATACAGTAAATGCATTAGCAGAATGCCAGAATATCATCTGCTAACCTACATTTTGAAAATCTATGACAAAGTCTGTTGTTGTGCTAGTAGATTGAGAGTGTGAATTTGGCTTTCTATACACATGGCATGCAATTTAAAAAGGTTAATGTAACAGGGTAAAATGACAAAAGAGCTCTTTTGATAATGTAAACTTAACGCAGCTCTTTTGTGTTCAACCAATGTAATAGAAGGGAATGAAATAATTTTGTTGTTGTTGTTGTTTTTTTTAAGTAAAAAATAAATTAATAACTAAATTTACCTTTAGTTGGTGCAGGGGTTGTACCTGTTAGTGGAACCATTCTTCCTGGTTTCTCTTTTTTGCCCTCCTTTGGATCTAAAAATGATAATGATGATAAAAAGAAACTTTTAATAAATATATGACAATACAAATGTTCTTAAGTGTTAATAAAGTAAAATATACCTTTAACCCTCCTGTTATGTTGAAGGCCAAATTTACCCATTTCAAAGTTTAAAAATCTAAAAAAAAAAAAATTGTCAAGTATTTTTTCATAAAAAGAAAAAAAATTAAAATGCTTTTTTTTTTTAAATCCACGTCATGTAAAACCATAATATTTTATATGTAGGTCTTTCTAATGTACATTAAAAAAGGTTGCATTTTTTTTAATGAAAAACATGTGAATTATCCTCATTGAACCATGATCTGTGAGAGGTAAAGAACACCATTGCACTAAATATTGATTGAAATGGTTAGTAATGGAGCAATTAATGAAACATAAACAATGTTTATTGGGATTTTTAGTTTCTGTCACTTTTGGATAATTAAACATGCCTTGGGTTATTGCTGTTCCTGAAAAAAACGAACATAACAGGAGGGTTAAAAAGGGACAGTTCACCCCCCAAAATAAAAAAAAAATACATACTTTTTCCTTCACCTGCTGGCTATTTATGAGTCTATATTGTTTTGGTGTGAGTTGTGAGTGTTAGAGAAATCAGCCATAGAGGTCTGCTTTCTCTTGACCATAATAAGACTAAATGGCACTCGACACAAAAAAAAAAAACATTTAAAAGAAAAAAAAAATCAACAGCAATGTCTCTTTCCTGAGCCGGTTAGTCAACAAAGTCCAGAAACCACATCCCCACGTAGAGGAAAGCATGCATCTACTCTATCTATGGACGAGAGGGTCATCTCTCTGACAACGGCAGATGTGGATGTTCATGGTGTCCTCCTTGGCTGAGCTCTAACATTAGCTAGCTCAAGTGAACTATAGTGAACTATTCCTTCTGCATGTTCATACAGGTCATGATTTCTGTAGGGATATTGCTGTTGAGTTGTTCAACAAAGTGCCATATATTTGTATTATATTTGTGATGGCAGACCATACAGCTGATATTTTCAACACTACAACTCACACCAAAACAATCTAGATGGATAAATGGCACTACAGGATAGACACAACTTAGAGTCAAACTTAATAAAATACTAAAATGTATGCATTCATTTATGAAATATTTTACTAAACTCTACTTACTCACACTTACCCTGTGATGACTAAGAGTCATCACAGCCGATGACACAAAATCTAATAAAACACTCAGAAATGCTTGTGCTAATGACACAAATGAAGATGTGTGCTGTCACATTATGACCTCTACAGTCCCGTTGTATACCCAGAGGTGTTTTTACTTACTGTGCTTGATTAAAGCGTGCCTCAAGAAAAAACAATCTTCAAAGTCATGACACAGTCTTTATAAGTCATGGTAAAATTATGTCTCCTTGCCTTTTATTGGAGTTTTTCCCATGGTGACTGATGACCAATGGTGACACTTCTACGATGACGACCAATGGTGACCAGGTATGCTTCTGTGCCGGTGTAGTTGTTTCCTAAAAAATGTCAAAAAGGTGAAAAAATATTTAATATGAAATGCTGGGCACACATGAACTAGTTCCAAAGAGATTCAATAGTCAATTCAGAAAGGAAACAGTCTAAAAAATGTATTCATTTTTAACTTTTTTGTTGGAAAAATACAATTGTAAGAAAGAGGAGGGAGAGTTTTTAGCCACAACTGTACAAAAACCCCAATTATACTTAATGGACAGCGATAAGGCCACTAAAGCATCTGATAAACAAAAGAGAGGGAGAGAGACAAGGCAGGGTCAGAAAGAAACCAAAATTACTAAAGAGCTGCTGTATTGTTAACAGAATACTATCATATGTGTATTATTAAGATGATATTGATATTTCTTTTTTTTTTTTTTTTTAATCACAGTTATTGTCAATACCAATATATCACAACACCCGTTGTTTTTCAGTTTGTACATAAAATGTATATTGTCTTTGTATAGTTTTCAACTGAATAAAGTTCAGAAATAGGGGTGGGCGATATGGGCAAAAAAAAAATCTTGATTATTATTTAAAATTTTCCGATGACAATATTCTGATGTTATCCTTTGAAATGTGATTTCTTTACCAAAAAAAAAGCTAGTAAAATTCTGCTTGCTTATTTTTTTTAAACTTAAGCATTCAAAAGACATTAAATGGGTAAACATTCAGGTTCTCTCTCCTCTACCGTCTATGCGCCTCTCATTTGTTTTCATTTTGAGATATTATAAATATAAAAATAACATATAATATTATAAATAATAATGTAAAATTGCACATTGTCAAAACAACGTTAACAATATTATCGAACACAATATATATTGCCCACTTCTAGTCACAAGAAAATTTGAAAATTCTCGCATTCTGTTTTATTTACATTTTAGACAATGTCCCATTTTTTTGGGAATCAGGGTTTTTATATGATGAGTTTCTGGCAGCAAAACAGGCTACATTTGTTGTACATTCTAGAAGTGCAACTACTGATTAGCTTCACTGTTTTTATCTCAGTTATTATCACTTAATAAATTAAATATCAGAAAAATAAAAACTGCATATCAAAATGTTGTAGAGCTTAAATGTTGGCAAAGTGCTTGTTTTGTCAGGCAAACTGTCCGAAACACAATGATAGTGACACTGGACAAGCCTATGATTTGATTTAATTTGTAAGCAAAAAGAGAAGTATCTCTGAAAATAACCTGTTGCAGGGAATCACATAAAACCTGAGCAAAGGAACATTGTGCTGCTGTCTTCTAGGGGAAAATACTTGAAAATAATATAACAGAATTTCTTTCGTGATCAAAAAGTGTGGTATTCCAGTCATGGACACTCCGACAGAGGCAGGAAGCCTTTAACAGGGTGGGTTTTTCAGGTTCAGCAGTGTAACAACAGGCCTGTGGTGTACTGGGACAACCCATGTGACACTAGATTTAACTTTGTGTAGGGAATCTCTACATTTACTCAACATTTAATATTTTACGTGAAATGTTGACATTTCACCTACGGTCTTCAGGATGGAGACACTAGTGAAATAGTATCAAATCAAATCAACTTTATTTATATTGCCCTTTAAAACAGCCATAGCTGATACAACGTGCTGTACATGGCAGGACAGACCAACAATAAAAACAGAGAACAAATAAAAATAACTAAAACAGAGTGAGTCTCATGCTGGGTGAAAACCAGTAAATAAAAGTGGGTTTTAAAATGAATCTTAATTTTAAAAAAACACAAAGAACAGATAAAAAAACAAATAAAACAGAGCAAAGGCTCATGTTGAGTTAAAAGCCAGTGCATAAAAATGGGTTTTAAGATTTATTTTAAAAGCGGACAGTGTAAGTTAGAAGTAAACAAAAACAGCCGTCCCACACCTTGGGCTGAAAAGTATAGTAAACAGGACTGGGTGTTCTCAAAGTCTAGTGACTGATAACAGTAAAAAAATAAAAAAAACACAAGCGAACTCGTAAAGATAGCTTAACTAGTTAAATTAGCCATTCGGAACGATTGTTATAACGTGTTAGAAATAATCTGTTATTCTGTCTCTGGTTTTTGTCTCTGTGCATGGGGATCACTATCTGATTGACTAGGTCACCATCTATGCATGCGTAATTCACTAACTGTGTGTGTGCCCTCTCTCTATGCATTTATAGATAGATATTGTTTTAAAACTATGATTACTCTAGATATATTTATTTTATCTACCTAAACTTCCCGTGTCCTATTTAGAGTAAGATTCTATCATCACAAAAAGATATATTTATGTTTAATATTTTATGTGGACATGGCAAAGCTATCGTTGCCGTCCTGCGAGCCAAATTAAGATCAACATTAGTTATATTTATGGATTTGGTTATTACCTGACGTTACAATATCTAACGTCAACATTATAACCTAATACAAATGTTGCCTTATATTGATTATCTGCATACTTTCCACTGTTTCTCTCACCTACTGTAGTTAACCCTAACGCTGATGATTACCGATCAACGTTAACTGTTAGCTGGCTTGTTATGTCACCTCACATCAGCCTTCAGATGTTAACTTAGCTGGTAACAGCTAGGTTAGCTAAATGCCGAGATAGGTGTTAGGCTAATTTACTTTCTATAAAACATTGCATTTAAAAAATGTTGTAATTTTAAATATTGCATATTTGCTCTCTGGACGCTTTATCTGATGTGTAGTTGTAACGTTATACGGTTCCAGGTAATAGCCTGGGCCCAATGTTGACAACTGGGACTGCTTGATTTGCTAGCTACCACTGCTGGCTAATAACTAGGTTGGCTAACCTTAGCGTTAACGTTAACCCTCTGAGAGCAGTTTCTTCACTATTATCTCAGAGAATTACACAAAACCCGGGTCGTGTAGCTTCATCTGACACTCTCCCGAAACTCTACATTATTCAGTCTGAAGAAGAAACTTACAAGTGCCGTCTTTTTTCGAATGAAGATCCACACACTTCTCCCTAATCGTCAGCTGCCATTTTTTCACGAATGTAGTGTATGCTTACACGCATGTAATTTATGCCGAAGATAGTGTTGCACGACGAGCACAGACAAGCAAAACAACGAGATGGGCTCGGCGTGAAGAGCAGAAGGCCAATTAATGCTCATGTTACTCACACTGACAGCCAATCAGGGAAAGGCTTACTCGTCTGGACCAATCAGCGGTTGCGCTTCTGAGCCCGTAGTTCTGGATTCCAGAAAGTAGAACTGGTTGTCCATCTCCACTTTCTCTTCTCTTTACAGGCTCTGTCTGATGCATCCTCTGCTGTGGCTAAAATCTGATGAAAATGTATGTTTAAATGAATTCCGATAAAGCTACTGAAATACTGGACAGTTGAAGTAAGAAATCAAGACAAAGGCTGTTATTTTAAAAGGTAATGTGAAGGAGAAAATACAATTCAAAAATTCAACAAATTGTATTAAAAAATATTGCCACCCTGTTAAAATGATCGCCTCACTCATTTTTTTCAAGTTTTGCAGGAAACACAATAACTTCACCAAAAGTGTAACAATATGACATTTATTGATCATTTTACTCAAAAAAGGTAGGAGATGATTTAGGGAAAAAACAACAACAACTACAACAACAACAATTTTGACAAAAAATGACTTAGGCGATTATTTTAACAGTGTAACGATATTGCTTCTTTTTTTAATGAAGAGGATCGCATAATTTTAGCATATTTAATTTATAAAATAGAAGAATACAAAACAGATAATGTAGCTTAGATAATTAGTCTCCAAGGTAATTATAATATTTGGTGAAATCAGTTTAAAATGATCGGAGGGGTTGTTAAATCTAAATGAAAACAGTCAATTTCTATGATATCTATATGTTTGTGGAATTTCCTTGTAACGCTTTCCAACGGGAGAGAGGATTGCAGTTAAAATAAAGAGTATGTCATCACATTGGCTAAATAGCAGCATGACTCAGAACCAATGTCCCATGTCAGTTTCAAACTCGTGTGTTTTCCCCGCCTACATTTCCCCTATAAAACCGAGATTATTATAACCATATCAAGCACATGTCGTCAGTCCCAAGAGTCAAATAGAGTTTCAGCACGCGTGGAAACTCCTGAAGTAGCCTTAAGCAATAATATATAGGCTACATTAAATAAAAATGAATATCGGTTTTATTTTGAAATGATCGAGATTTGCCAATGTTTCGTATAACGACCTGATCCTGATAGTTTGACTGAGGTGGAATGTAACGAAATTACTTAAGTACTATAAAGTAAAATATACCAGTTTTTTTCTTGTAGTCTGATACAATTCAGAAGGAAATATTGTCATTTTTACTCAATGACATTCATCTGGCAGACATAAATACTTAAAAATCTCATAAAATATGAGGCATCTAATAATTAGCAATAAAATATTTAAACAATAGCTCATTTCAATCAACTACATTATATTATATGCATTTTTCTGCATTCTATAAATTTTTGAATGCAGTGCTTTGACTTGTAATGTAGTATTGTTACATTGTGGTGTTGCAATATTCAGTTAAAGTACAAAGGATACTAAGATCCTCGCTATACTAATCAATTCATTGTCCTTTATTCATTCTCCATTAGGTAACATGATAGAATCTGCAGCTTGCCATTGTACAGTTGCCATGTCACACAATACTATATGTCTATTTAATGATGATTTTTTAAAATAATATTCCAGAATAAAGATTTAGTTTTGTAGAAATTCACAATATGGAATACATTAATTACTTAACTGTGGAGCCATTTAAGCTGCTGAAAAATGTAGATTACTTTTTCTAATAAACAAACCATAGTCTATGATAAATTCATGAATTAGGCAAAGCAACATGATTCACTGGGGAAAAAAGAGGAGATCTGTTCAGTTATAGTCCAGCTTTCAACAGGAACACGTTCATTCTTTGTTATATTGTAGGTCACTCTACAATCAGGACCTTCATTGAACTTTAATTTTCCCTGTTTTTCCTTCTTCTTCTTCTTCTTCTTCTTCTTCTTTTACTTCTCCTCCTTCTTCTTCTTGACAATATTTGGCATTTACTCTCATATGTGGGAAACATGCCAATAAGCTTTCAAAGCTATTTCATTACCTCAAAGCACTTAGTCCTCATTTGTTACAAGTAGAACTCACTTCTCCACAACATGTGAATACCATGAAGATGACTAACCTGGCAGAAAAGCTATGTCACTTTCTCAAAATAAGCTGAAACATAGAACACCGACTTTAGCCCTTTGGCTCGTAAAACCAACCTGTGACATAAAACCAAGCTGCTTTGACCTTTCTAACTAATCTTCTTCTGTATAAAGCTTTCCTTATTGTCCTGCCTGCAGGGTGAGGTATGATGAAGTGTCACCTGTTTCAGGTGTTTCTCATGTGGAAATGGACCGAAATCTTCTTGACTGCTTTGAAATAAGACTATATGGCTTCTCTTCACATAGTTTAGTTTTCATCTCATTCATTATTCATCTTAAAATAGTTTAGTACAATGTTACATTAAACAACACAGGCCCGTAGATATAACCAATCAAGTGAAAATAATCCAAATACAGAAATACGCTTTAGTACTATTCTGTGGGCCAACTACACATTACAGACTTTTCGGATGAAGAAATTAATACATTTTTAGATTCCTCCTGTGGGTGGCAGCATTGTTTCATAGCATGGGTATGGAAAAAGCTGTATAGATCCTTCAGAGTGTTTTAAATGTCAATAGCTCAGATTTAGTCTGAATGAGGCACCCTATCAGCTCTTATCTTTTTACTTTGTAGGTCATTCCTCAGAACTTATCCAGGAAGGAGATGTAGGTTATAGCTTTTCATTTTTTATCCATGATGCTGAGGAAAAGATCATGCTACTCATCAAAAAAGATATGTTATTACAGCCTTTTTTGCACTTAATTCGCTAGACACTTGATGTTGCTTGTATGCCAAAAATAAGACAAGAAGAATTAACAGAAAACTTTTCAGAACAGTTCATAATTATGCACCATTTCCCCTGAGGGAATGCAAACTGTAAAGCTTCCTCATAAGAAGACTACGAAAATGTCATAAAAACATAAATCCTTCAAAGGCAATGGTAGGATGTGAAAAGCCCTGCTACCCTTGAGCAAGGTACATTTCCAATTTTTGCTATTTGTTTATGAATTGTGTTACTTGATATTGTCCCTATAATGCTATATGTATATTATAGTATAGTATTCACATATATTATTATGTTATAATACTGAAAGCAGGGTGTGATCTTGTGAATTATGTAATTGAGAAATTAGAACAATAATATCCCACCTCATACGAAACACCCTCAGACCGCAACACAGTTTCTCCCCCTTGTTGCCGTTCTGCTCTCTGATTGGTCCAAATCAAGGGGGCGTTCGGATAAACAACCATTAAAAGCGTTTTCATTGGTTGTCGTCACGCCACTCAAACTGTTGCCTGGTGATCTGCTTGCAGCTTGTCAACCGCACGATCCAGTTACTGTAGCTGCCTGCTGCAATGAAAATATCTCCGTTGGTGGGTGGATATATGGGCCCAGTTCCATCATTTTTTCCCAAACAGTGACTGAGTGAGTAGTTTCTTTTATATTTATAAATATGAAATAATTGTACGCACTTAGTAGAATGTAAATGTCTTCATTACAAGCTCAAGAGAAAGGCAACGTTACCAATGTTGAGGTTTGTTTTTAGCTAATTTGCGGTTTTATATGTTTTGTGAGCACTAACTAACGTTAGCTTAAATATAACGTAACTAAGCAAAGTCCAGGCTAGAAAGCTGTCAATGTGAGGCAATTTGTACTAAGTTGGGATGAGTGTAGCCATATGTTTGACTTGTTGGATTTATTGCTGCTCTGCATTGAAAATGTTGGCGCTACATTCATTCGGTGGGCAGTCGTAGCTAGTTAACACACACACACACACACACACACACACACACTTGAACGTACAGTACACACAGCCACAGTCCCTGTTAAAAACAATCATTTTTTCAGCCACATTTCGCCCTGCTGGTATGCGTGTTTGTTGCTCTTAAGAGAAGAAGCAACAGGGCAAGTGTATGACAGATATTTATACTATATTTATTACACTATACTGTTATACTATTATAGGAATTATTTAAAAATGGGAGGAAAAAAATCAGAACATAACATTTTATCATAATTAAAATATTTGCTGGTTGTTGCTGTTGTTTTAATTTTGTGTAGTTTCCAAAAATACGTAGTCAAACCACCTCAAATGGCAGTGACGTTGTAAACTGGATGCCTTGTTTTGGAAAAATTCTTACCACTATGTGTAATTTTTAATAACCATAAACCTTATTCATCTTTAGGTAATAGTGCATTGCCCATATGAGGTGGTTTAAATGTGCTGTATTTTGAGTTCCACAGACTCAGTCCATTACCACGCATGAGTCATTCTGTTGATAGAGACAAAATATATGATCCACAGCAATGCCCAGTGCATTCCTGATCATATTAGCCTTCTAGGTCTGGGCCTGGAGAGTAGTTGGCTGAAATCTGCTCTGGAAAAACAATAGGCTGCATGCCACTGCGTGTAGGCTGTGAAATGAGGAGAAGGAGGAAGCATATTAACACACTCCTGTTTAAAAAGAATTTTCTCTCCAGCCATCAGTTTGTAAGTTTAGTCTTCTAGCTATCATCCTCCTCAAGTTTACCTACAGCTGCTATCAGTTTACTTGTGTTGATGGCTGATTGTCCTCAGCTGAGTAAGATAAGGGAGTAATAGACCACACAGCGGCGTTTAGTGTTCTGGGAGACAGAGTTTATTTTGGTGCCGAGGTTTTGCATACTGATGAGCAGCTCCTGTGCCCACAGCACCGTAGGAGACTGGGAGTGTGAGTAGGCTATGCGAGTCCTTGAGCTTTCCAGCAAGGAGAAGATGAAATGGAGAAAGTGGTATCTGGAGTCTTATTTGATTCAATAAGAGTAAAGACTGTGTCGATACCAGAGGAGATGCTTTGATCACATTAAGAGATTGTGTGGTACTGATTCACCCTCCGAAAAAAAGGTAGGAACACAGAGAAGAGCTTTGGCGCAATAATTAATTTTCCCGTTATTTTCCCGAGGCATAGTACATTATTTATGTGTATGGCATGACACCTTACTGTCTTATTTCATTTATATTAAGGCGGTACTCCACTGATTAGTTAGGGTAGTTTACTCGCCATTCAGTGAAAATACTCAGCCTGTGGAAACTGTTGTGTAATGTCTTTTATGGCACTAGGGGGAGCTTTCTAAAGTCTTACAAAATAACCGACATGACATCATCAGGGTTATCTTGAATTAGACATGTGACTTTAAATATTTGTTACATTACAAACCCATGCTATGTACTTGGGTTTGTTAGTTTGACAGATGAGGGAATTCAACGTGCAGGGAAGATGTAAAGAATGATCCTTTTCTAAATTGCATTCTGGGATTTAGAAGAAGAAGAAGATTACTTTATTAATCCCACAATGGGTAAATTCAACCTCTGCATTTAACCCATCCTTTTTTACACACAAGTGAACACACCATGCAAGGAGCAGTGGGCAGCACATTACTGCGCCCGGGGAGCTGTGCTCGGGGGTTAGGTGCCTTGCTCAAGGGCACTTCAGTCCTAGACCTGTCAGTACCAGGATTCGAACCGGCAACTCTCCAGTTACAAGCCCGATTCCTAACCTCTAGGCCATGGACTGCCTAGGATTTGTAGGCTCTGGTGTTTTTAAAGCCTGACCCATACTAGGAACTTGAATCTGGAATATTTCAGCCTGTGCTGCTTCAATTCTGACAATGTTTTGACTCTTCTGACTCTTGCAAGTCCTCCAACTAAATGTAGGTGCAATCCTGAATCACTAGAGTGGCTCATTAACTCAAGGTGACAGAGCTGCAGAGTACCAGTTTGGTGTCATTGAGGTACCACTGAGCAACTCTACAAAAATAGCTTAATAAAGTGTTTTTCTTGAGGTTTTTTGTAGATTTTCTCAAATAGAAAAACAATCATGTCTGGTTTTGTCGGTTAACTGATGCATTTTTAAAGGGAGATTTAACCGCTGATATTGACTTAATACACACATACTGGTATCTATTAGTATCAGTGTATATGTTGTCCAATATGCACAGATATGAAACCTTTTTTGCAGACCTTATAATGCAGAAAAAATGTGGAGTGATAGTGTCATATAACAATTTATTTATTCTTTATTTAAATGATCAGCACTTGGCTGATAATAAACAGTACGGCTTTATTGACCCTCAGAAATCTCATATCAGTTGGACTGTATGTATATATGTGCATATATGTATATAATTTTGTATTTTTTGTTCAGGTAAAAACGAGCCACTGAAGAAGGCATGTGGTGGATATTATGGCTTACAGCCGGCATAAGCCCCTCTGGAGCCAACAGCTGGCCGCCTCATGCCGTCCTGTAGCTGGGCCCTCTCTGCCTGAGCTCCATGCACTTCACGCATCATACCTTTTGACTTCATGAAAATCCCTGACATCGGTGATGTAATGAATAAATTTGAAGTCCTTGGGATTGTGGGTGAAGGTAAGAATTTTCATTTGATGCCACTGCAATATGTAACAATGTGAAATATAGAAGCATATTCTGTGCATTTGCATTCTGCAACAGTGACTACTGGTCCATCTTTCCATGTGAGGTAGCACACTTATACATTTACTGTAGGGCTTTTCAGTGAACAATCATTTGATTGTTTTGTATTCTGTTTGCATGCAGAACAAGGCTGTTAAAAGCCTGAACTGTTGTTCATGATTGTACAACTTATTAAGGTCAAGGACAGTTTTTAGAAAAAAAAATTCATTAGGAGGAATTTTAACATGGAAAAAAAAGTACTGTGATCTGAAGTCATACTCTTGTGTTGTTATTGTAGAAATGAAGAGGTGGGCTTTCAGATTTGGTTTCATTGTTGTAAATATCAATGGGAAAGGGTGATTTGATAGTTCAATTTCCCTGAAATCCTTCTCTTAGCTTTTCTTTTTTGCTCAAGCCGCTTGGTTGATATAAAGTGGCAGAGGCCCTGAGGTGACGCCACCCACTTGTCCCAGTTTTACTCCCCTACTCCTACACCCTAGAAGTTTTATAATGTGTGTATAATGTGTCGCCAGAAGACACAGGGACACTCTGAGCTGGATTTTGAAGGCTGACTGCCTCTTCAAAAGATGAGTGTGTCTGGAATGAAGTCAGCACTTTTAGTGCCATGTGAAACTGTAAAGTTGTAGAAGTTTTTCAGTCCAGCTCTACTTACTGCCGCTGCACTCAGGGCACAGTGCGCTCCACTTGATCCAACATCATAGATTTTTCCTCACTGATCTTGGGGTCAGTCAATTTTGTTAATCATTTAGGACTGAGAGCAGCATGTAGGCTCGTCCTAGCAATTGAAATACACAGAATATGCAATTATATCAGGTTTATTATCTAAGGAGGGAAACAAATATGATTAAAAATTCTAGGGTTTTTGCTCACAAATCATATCATTTTTCGTTGATGGTATTCTTTGGCTTCGTAATAGATTTGTCTTTAAGAACAGTTTGAAAACTATCTTTATTATTTTTTTTTAAATGAGAAGATTTGAGAGCAAACTGACAACTAGCATATATATTTCAAGGTATAATACATCGCTTTTTCGCATTAGAATGTTTGAAAACGTCTGGATGTTGTATATTTGGTTGAGTTGTGCACTTACATTATCCCAAATGTATTCAAAAAACTTTCAAATCAGAGCATTCTGTAATTTTAATCAACGTAATGGACTGTTTCATTTGGTCACGTATTACTGGCACCATAGATTGACAGTTTTAAACTAAGTTTTTACTTGCTCTAAATCTGCCATTTTTAATTATATATTTTAACTGGATGAAAGATATTAATAATCAGACAGCTGGATCTTAAGTTATCAGAAAAACAAGCTGAGCAAATTACAGTGCGTCTTGGCTGCAGGTGTTACAGGCTGAACCATATTGAAACTCTGTCTTTTGTTATTGTTTAATTGAGAAAACTACATATTGTGCATTTAAGTAAAAAAGTAACACCCTTTACACAATGTCCAGTTTGAAAATTCACCCTCATGAATCAATTATGTTTTGTCTTATTCTAAAATTATACTTTACACTTTATTTAAGTAAAAAGTACAATATTTCCCTCTGAGATGTGGTGGATTAGAAGTATAAAGTAGCAGACAAAAGAAATACTTAAGTACAATAAAAGTACCTCAACACTGACCTTAAGTACAGCACATGAAAAAAATGTACTCAGTAAATTTCCACCACTAGTTAGGCTTATCTGTTGTCTCTCAGTTTTAGTCTTATAGGTATTAAAAGTGTAAAAAGGAAGGTAAATATATTAGAGCAGCCTCCTGAAGAGAGTAGATTACTTTTTGTTGCACTGATGTGTTTGTGAAGGAGCATGGAGCAGTTCGTCATATGCCTGCTCCGTCCAAGAATTCCTCTCGAACCCTCCGGGGATGTGTGTGTGACTGCCAGGGTCGATAACATCAGAACTACAGTAGCTTGCCAATACTTGTGTCCTACTTTCTGAGCCACCTGTCCTTTTATAGAGGGGGATGTTTTTCCTTAATTCATGTGAACATATGAAAAGTATAAAACAGAGGATTTCAAATTCTTCTCACTTTGAAGCAATATGCTGAAATAAAAAGGGTTCAGTAGACTCTAGACTTGTTAGCAATGTTGCCCAACTCAAATTTTAATATCGAGCTAGTGTTTGTTTATTAATCACAATAGGTCATGCTGGAATTGTTAATGACAAATAGGCATTTAAAAACGAATTTAGGATTTAATATTATTGTCATCTCATGTGGGTCTGCTTGTAGCTCTACTTTAAAGGCAAAAGTAGTGTCTGGAATAAATGAATACTTTGGACATTCATGCAAAGATTAGAAGTGCTGAATTTCAGTTAAACACATGGTTTGCATCTTTTTAGGTGCCTATGGTGTTGTTTTGAAGTGCCGACACAAGGTAAGAAGTTTCAGATTTTCATATAATCACCTTTGTACTTATTGGTCCAATCAAAAGTTGTTTTTCAAATCATTATTTTGCTGTGTTATGTATTTCATGAAAAAACCTTATTGCCATTCAAACAGCGTTATACTAGAAGTCTGGTGATATTCTGTTTTTCTAAGGGTGTTTTTACAACTATAGCTCATTTGCTCTGGTTAATGAGTTTGTGAGCTGAGTTTTGTTTTGTTTTGCAAAAAAGTTCATAAAATAAGAAGTCCTATGTTCTGGACTACAGTACATATTTCTGTGAGAGAAACATTGCTATGCAATTCTGCTACAGTTTGTGTGCTCTGCTGCATCCCAGAATGCAAAGTCCACCTACACAAACAAACCGCTCTAAAGAACTTTTGGGACCGGACTGAGATCAACTCCTCAAAGGGTTTCGGTGTGGTTGTTTTGGTCCGCACACAAGTGTAATTCCTGTGTTCACACCAGCCTAAATGAACTTCACCAAGGGCGAGTCTCCATTACAACAAAAAGGCCCCAGAGGGATCTACGAGACTCCGGGGGTGACGTATGGTTTTCGATCGTCACGTAATCGCTTAGCGACAGTTTTAACAGTGATGTCACATATGCAATGGATTTAACACGGGAGACGTGCCAAATGTAAACAGTTAGGAAGGAGACAATGAGATAGAAGGAGCAGATGTTCTTGATAATAAAATTATTGTTGTGACTACTCGCTACTTTGCCGGCTTTTAAAAATGGGGCATGTTGTGGCGACGAGTGCTACGTCACATCCTGCTTAGTACGTCACATCCCGCTTAGCAATCTTTCCAATCAGCCACCAGGCCTTTTTCAGGGGAGAAAAATGGCCCTGCTCTTCGACATGGCCAAAAAACGACCGGTCAAACGGCTGCTAGGGGCTGCTCACATTCAAATTAGGTGCTTTTCGTCGAGGGAGACCAGCCTCATTCCGGGTATTCGAGTATAGTAGAAATGCACGCACCTTTTGTGTGCCGCAGACCTTTTACCTTGCAGCTGGATTCCTGCGATGTCATCGCAAGCGCACGGAATCCATTTAGTCAGGCTTCAAGTGATGCATTTGTGTCTAAACCACAGTGGTTCAGACCAATCAGCTTCCTGTGAGGAGCTACTGGCAGCTACGTGTTTGTCACAACACAGAGAGGCGACTGTTGGGTCAAAACAACAATGGCGACCATAACATATAGATAATAATAGACAGATGGTTCATCCAATCCCCTCCCAAGGAATTCTTTAAGTGCCTGCCCTTTTCCAATCAGTAGACGGCAGTTGACTCAGATGGTTCTGTGTAAAGAACCATCTGGCGCGTCAGGTTCCCAGACCTCCATTGTTATCCCAAAAAATATATTTTTTAAAGACACATCTGTGAACCACATCATTGCAATTGGTGACATGTTTCTTCATTACTATGAACACAGGAATGAGTCAATCCCGCAAACACTGTCTTGGTGCTGGGAATACTCACTCAAGCACCAAATACTGCGTGTATTAATCCACAGCTGAAACTAGTCCCCCAAAAATGCAATTTTTACTTTTTTTACTGACATTTGATAAAACCTACAGTGTCCAGATGTTTGGGGAAATTATTTATCCTTCTAAAAAATGGAAGCATACATTTATGACCTGTTTTTCAAGACTTTGAACCAGTGGGTTTTGGTGCTGAGAAGCACAAACAGGCTGGGGAAGTCAAAGTCAGGCACATTGTTGGTTTTGATCTTTTTATCTGATTTGTTGACAATAACAAATATATAGACTATCACCAGCCTGATTCTCTAAGGGTGGAGGTTAGTGTTTATCTTAAAAAAAGACAAGACTAGTTTATGATAGGTTTCTGCCTGTTGTAGGCTCAGAAATGTCTGCAGAAGGCCAGAGGACATTACACACTATGTTTTTTTAAAGAAGTGTAGCAAGTGGTCTTCATGCACCTGGTCACACCACTTAAGTTTACTGTAGTGGTCCTGTGTCTTACAGTGGCTGTGATGCCTTAAGTGGCCCGCATGGATTGCTGGTTAATTAGTTATAGTCTTTTTATCTCTGCTCGGGTTCATCAGTGAGAAAGATCTGCTTTGAATGGCAACACATTTGTCAACTTAATTTCTTCCACTACTCTGCCACTTACTTTGTTATCTCTCATTTAAAAGGGGCTATGATATGTTGTCTTGAATCAATTTATATTTAAGCATAAGAATAAGGAAACAAAAAAACAATTAGAAAAAAAAACAGCAGGACTGTGAAGAGCAGACGACCTGCACTGCAGTAATAGCCTTGTCATCTCAGTCCATTTAAGGAAGAGGCTGTGCCAGGAATTGACAGCAATCCAGCATGAATAAGAGAGACTAACTACCTCCTACTTACAGAGATTTGCAGGGAAAAGACAAAACCTTTTCTGAGCGTTCCTCATCAAGATCCTTGATGTTTTTCTTGTTCTGCAATTGTGCAAAGCTGTGCATCTGCCTTCGGTACAATGTTTATGACCTTACTTAAAGTATCCATTAGCCAGGTTTCCAATGTGATCGAGTTAGTTTTAAGTGTGTGAATTGTAAAAAAACAACGGCATCAGACCTGATGTTGAGCGAGCACTGAGAAGTGAGGAAAAAGAAGAAAGCCCTGCTGTAAGCCGGAATCACAGCCTATAATTACTGGGCTTTATTATTCACACTGATTGATCCCAAGCCTAGGCAGCTGCAAATGCCAATGTCTCCATTTTATACAACAGAACTCGCATCAATAGACCTCAGTTAGGTCCACACAACAGACGGAGGCTTTTGCTTTGTCTGTAACACTCTGTTTATTTGTGCGAAAATACATCATCATCCTTTGTAATTGCAAATATTCATCACACTTGTTCAGCATCTGAGGTGTTTATCAGAACAGTTAGCATCAAAGGACAGACAGATATATCAGCTGGTCTAAGTTGGAGAATAAAATAACTATTATGGGCCAATATTAATCTGATTTTGATTTCAAACTCAATAATCCAGTTTTGACCTAGGGCTCTGGTTTTAATTACAGTTTAATTACAGAATAAACACCATATTCTTGACATTTCTATAGTGCATTTGTACTGCTGATGCATTGTATTGATAGCTGTAGTAGTTTGTACATTTATTTAATGTTTTTATGGTCTTAATTGTTAGTATATTTTCAATTCCATTCAAATTAGATTTTAGAAAGAGATTGACAGCTGTAATATTTGTTTGTTTTTAGCTTGTTTTGTTTCCCTACAGTGGCCCAAAAAATCAACTAATGCAGATTTAAGACATCTATGTATTTTATATTTATGTTTCATGTGGAATTCTTCAAATTATTATGTAGAATTTGAAAGTTGTTTGTCAAGAAAATCACCAGACAGCAGACAAAGTTAGCAGCTAGCCAGTGAACAATGTGCAACATTTAACTGCCATTCTGTATTTTCCTGATTTACATGACAGAAGTAGCACATGAAACAATGCATACAACAGGTCAAACAGTCATTCTTTGTCTCAGAGGAGATTACCATCGTAATGGCAATTAGGTATAGAGGAATAAGGTGCTTTTCTCCTAACAGTGCTAATTGGTGGTTGACTGGGTTACTGTCTGCAATGTAGTGACAGTATTGAAGTTTAAAGAGTGTTCGCTAGCTGTGTTTTCATGACTTGATTTGACATTAGTTTATAAAGCTTGGAATGTCTTCATAATTAGCTCATTACATTTTTATTATAACAAAGGAAGAAGAATCCCCTAGAAGTGTGACATTTGCTACCCCTCTGTGTGGGCCTTGTGTGTGTTGGAAATTCCATAATATATGCAGCTTTAAAAGAATATCTGTTGGGAACTTCATTGCTTGACGTGTGAAAGCACAGGAGGATGAATTCTCTGGCTGTGGATCGATATGGACCAGTGCCATCTGGAAAATATTGTATTGTTAGTGTGAATGAACAGCTATGTTTTTTCAAGGGCTAACTCACAGATCTATGCTGCATAATTATGTGTGCATACACACAGACCTGGGCACACAGTCAAACACACACATGACACTTACAAAGAAGAACAACACATAAGCTTACAGAGGGTTTAATAGTGCCGTGGCTATGGACAGGGAAATGCACTGGCCAGAGAAAATGGCTGTATTTGTATAACAACTGCCGCTGAGTCGCAGCTGCTCGTGCTTACAGAACGTACTTATTTCACCAGTGACACGCCCCTCAAATTTGGTTTATACAGTACATGTATTTAACAGGAATAATTAGATGCAAGAGCGATCAAGGGACAGATATAGAAAGGATGGAAATACGAGTATGCATTCATCAATTTCCACATAATAATGTGAATCTATTTAAGAGGCTGCTGGATGTGCCTACACCCACATATGCTTCACAACATCTGAACACGGCCTTAAGAGTCAGCTGGGCTTAGTATGGAAGTGACATCGAGAGAAGGATAGGAGATAGGACATTATTTGGACGTTTTTAAGGGGTTATCTTTTCATTGTCAGTGTAGTAGCCTAAGTGGATATGTAAATGTGGGCAATTAATATCACAAGCCCATCTTTTATTCTCGCAAAAGTACTCTCTTTATATTGCTTGCTGAAAGTATATGCAGTATATCACTCTGTGTGCTGACTGCTATTGTTAAAGGACATGGATGAGAATAATGTGCTTCCTCGCCATCATAATGACAGGTATTTATGAGGATTGTGTGTATTGACATCTCTGTATGGCTGGTCGTTGGTTCAAAATAGGCCTCAGGGCTGATATCCTGATATAGGTCATTTATATCTCTATAGTAATATACATCATGATACAGCAGGTTTTCTGATAATTTAATAAGTAAATGGTCAATATCAGGGGTAGGCAACCTGCAGCTCCACGTGTTGCTCTTTAGGCCATCTGCAGTGGCTCACTGTGGCTATGACAAAAAAATCATACGACATGAACAGTTATTTCTGTTTTCCCTAAAAACAATCTTAAAACTTCTACAGCCCGGCACCTTAACATCTACATTTTGCCAACTTCAAGTCTAGTTTTGAGTTTCTCTATCTAGACAAGCTTTCGATTCCAAATCTCCTGCGATATTTCTTTGGTGTCCAGCCTCATTTGCACTTGGCTCCTCGCTACATTCTGACAAAATCATATTAATAAATGCTCATTATTACTTATCAGTAATGTTTGTAGGCTAATTTAGTCTTCGTAGGCTGTTACATCTTCATTGTGAGGCTCAAAATAAGGTTTGCGGCTCCGTTCCGACATTATTTCTTGTTTTTTGTCCAAAAATGGCTGTTTTGTTAGTAAAGGTTGCCGACCCCTGGTCTATATGAAATAGCCACATGGTGAAACCTATTTTTATTATACTAACTCACACAAGCAATTATCAGAACTCAAACCGTCGTCATATTGACAGGAAATACTGCTGTAATCAATATAGAACATTTTATACAAAAGACAGTGTCATATCGTTTTGACAATATATATTGTCATATCGCCACATTTAGAGTTTAATAAATGAAAGAATACAGACTAAATGTAATCAAGAAGCTGGTATAAAACATGATGCTTGATGTTGCAGCCTTGCATTGAAGAGATAGAGATTTTTTGAAGTGGGGTTGTATGAGGTTGTATCCATATTCAGTTTATTATCTTCAATAGATGGTGGTCAGTATGCCCCCTAGTTTGGAGCAGACAGGAGTATCAACACAGGAGCTAAGCAATGTACTGCTGATGACAGGGGCAGCAGCAAAATGCATTTTAGCTACCTAAAAAAAAAAACACTTTACACTAGGAATGGGTGTTTGGAAGAAACCTGTCAACTCCAGCATCTATAACGATCAATTAGTTGATTCATCGCAGCATGCATACATGGGCAAAATAAAAGATATATATACAGTACTATGCAAAAGCCTGTTTTGATAACGGAGGCTTTTATTTTGAAAGGACGAGAAGAGGCTTCCTATCGATCGTAAAACTAACTCACGTGAGATTAAACTGTAAAGATAACATCAAGGAGTTCAATGTTTTATGTTTTAGCCCCCGAAGAGGCATGAGGTTAGTTTTCACAGTAATCTTGCATATTTAAATGTGTTTTGTGTTTAAATATATTTTGGATAAAATTAAACCTAGTAATTCATGCTAGCAAGATTTGCTACAAGATTTGATTACAGTAAGCTAGTTTTGCTCAAATTAATACTCTTGTATTTCTGTTTGTTTTATAATTGTTATTGCAACTTTCAATTTGCAAACTGAAGCTTTATCCAACTTAATTCTCAGTTCATTGGCTTATTGACGTACGGCCGCAGAACTGAAAGCTCAGCCGTGTTTCAGTTCAGTGATACTGATACACAGTCAGAGATAAAAATTTAAAAATACATAGATCGATTAAGAATTCCACATGATCAACCAAATTCTTAACGAACATTAATTGACCATCAATTAATTATTCCCATCCCTAGTTTACGCTATATATACAATATTTATATTATTTTACCTTGCCATCAGGCAGCCCCTTCTGATGGGAAACTAAAGCCATTATCTAAAGTATGCTCTCTCCAAAGGGACTCCATTGGCAAAAAAACAGGAATTTTACCTTGCAGAATACAGGAGTTTCTGGTCTACCTCCGCCTTAATTGGTTAGGTTGTGTTATATTGTGACTTTGGTGAATCCAAACTAACCCTTTAAAGTCACACTATTACGCAAATTATCTGATCAAGGCAGAAGCTGGCTAGAAACTCCTACTGTTTTTGTCAATGGAGTCTAGTAGTTTTGAAGACATTAGATGGATATAAAAGCTTCAGGACACAGTAGGACAAGGCTGAATGACGGCAGCAATCCAAATGATTCCTTTAAGGTGCAATTATTGTTGTTACCTAGTAAAGGGACACAGTTTTTATGTTTTGCCATGCTTAACAATGTTTTTCAGCTCCCCTGCCACCCTCAGCCTTGTACTCTCTAGCCAGATTTTGCCACAGCTATTTGATAAAGGAGCACCAAGACTAAAACTGCAACATGCTGCTGTGTCAAATGTGTTGAGCACACTGGGACACAGAGAAGCTTTTGTCTTGTACTTCTGGCTCATTTTTTATTAATTTCTTGTCCATGTAAATGGATCACCAAAAGAACATGTCTGGGTTAACAATTTCTTTTCTGCTCACTCTGTATTTGGAATGCAGTTTTTTATTGTGGTGTGATGAGAGAAAATTAGGAGAAAGCTAGGTTCACGGGTGCTGCAACTATGTATGCACGTTTTTGCCAACTGAACCAGAAGGATGCTCGTCTTTCCTCGTCTGTTGATGCTTGATAAAACCACATGAATTATGCTAATTTCTTGTAAGGTAATTAATGTAAGAGGCTTTTGTCACTGATCTTCATCATACTATCCTCAGTGAGTGTTTCAGTAAAGTCAGTAAGCTGCCTTTTTATATATATAAAGTTCAAGCAAACAGATTGCCATGACATTTAGTACAGACATTCATGGTTCCCAGAAGATTACTCCTTATGACTCCTTATGAGTCTATAAATATTCCTAAGAGGTTAACATTTGTGATTTTGAGTGAAAGGTATCAATAGCTATTGGCAGAATTGCCATGAAATTTGGTACATATGTTCATATCCCTCTTAAGCATAATTTATGCTCCCTGTACATATGAAAATCCATTTCAATTGATGTAATTGTGTAACTACCATGTAACTACCCACAACAACGATGCAGACTGTTGGCGAGGTCATAATAATGTACCTCTCTTGATGTCGATGGTCTGTCTGGACAGAGATTTTTTTTTTACCAATATCTCTATGAAAAAAGGAGACAAAATGCACACAGCTTCCAAACTTTATGGCCGTGATATACATTTATGCTATAAATTTATGATTGTCTTTGATAGATCATGAAAAGATAATTTTATCACCCCTAAGGAAAAATTATGAACTGTAAACGTTGTAAAAATGACAAATATTCTTACTTATTGAATTTATTCAGTATCAGTGTGTTTTTTATTTCTCAGGAATCTTACATAATAATCGGTTGTTAGGTCTCTTTTGTGTTTTATTCAGCAAATTCAAAATTCAGAATGTCACAGTTATGCGGTAACCTTGGTTACTGGCATTTAATTTGTAAATTCATTGTGTTGACGAAACTGTGAATATCAGTACTGAGAGTGGAAAACACCCTTTTGCTTGCTCCAGTTTGGCCTTGAGTTCATTGACATGTTGTAAGGCATGTTTACTCGTGGTAGATTAGAGAGCAAGCTAACCTACATATGGCTCTAAGTTGAACCAGCAAAAAGTTCACCCACTGTTCTTCATGTGTTGTAGTAATCCAAAATGATTTGAAAGGCAAAAAGGTTTATCTTGTATTTCTCAAGACTGGGCTGTTTTGTGTCGTAGATCTTAAATTATTGTATGCACCTTTTTCTCTTTGCTTTACATAGCAGCAAAATTCTACTAAAATGATACCGTAGTATATATTGAAAAAGAAATGCGTCCCTCTCAACCCCTAATAGCACCGGCAGGTTTAAAACAGATGTTTTTTCTTGTTTTTTTTAATTGCCAAAATTAGGCCATTTATCATAGACAGAAACTGTAAAAACAGGCATGAGCCTTAAAGGAATCATGTATGACAAATGCTCCCATCATGAAAAATAACTGTTTGCACTTATCAGATATTTTAAATACATTCTAATCACAACTGGTAAACCATGAATGAGTCAGCTGAGACCAACAGTCGTGTTGAAAACTCTGTAAAAGGTGAGGTGTCCTTGAACTGTTTAACACTGGTTTCACTGGTAGATCGGTGTGATAAATCCTCCCAACAACTATGGGATTGTCCATTGTTGAAACACTTTGTGTCTAAATGGAAACTTTACTCTGAAGTTAGCCAAATACAAAGGCTTCTCTCTAAAAGCTAATCTTAATCCTGGATTAGGCTTGTACATAACCATTCTTTAGCACGTGACAGTATGGGAAATGTGAGTGAGAGGGTAAACATAGCTGTGGTGGGTGAGTATTTATTTAAGCGTGGAACACCTCTCAGGAATGCAGACTACACACAGCATCATACTGAATGTGCTTATCATCCCATGGATTGGTTTCCCCAGCCACTCTGACTACAGAGAGGTAAAACATTAACTGCATCTGGGCTCTGTCTCCTCACTCAGGCTCTTAAATGATTCAGTTTGGAAGATTTAAAGTATTTAATTATCCGTAATGTCTTTCTATTAATCATAGGAGATTTATAAAATTAAGCTTCTTTATGAAAAGCTCTGGCCCTGGCTGCGGAGGTGGCCTGGCTACATAATGATTGGATTTCAGCCAGAAGCAGACAAGTGTAAATGCAGTCATTAAAGTAGTTTGCATCATTGAAAAAGTATCTGCCCACACAGGAGAGAAGTCATGAGTGCTGATTGATATGTCTCCAGGACAGCATAAAAGCACAATTTTGCCCTTTAAATCACCAATGAAATCAGAGTTTCACAGTCGTATGTGATGACTGCTACATGCAAATACCTCAAAGGAGATTGCAGAGCGGGTGTGTGTGATCAGCTCTTTTCCACATCAAAAGAAAAATTAAGTACAGGCTGTACACTAACATCACTTGTGGTAAATGTGCGCCCGCCATGTTTGTTTTTGTTGACAGTATACAGGCTTGTTACCTCCTTACCTAATTGCCTGCTTGGCATACTGCACATCTAAAATAAGAAACCCATTAAAGTGTTGACAGAATGCAGATGAGACAGCATAGAAACAGCAGGTGTAAATGCAAGGCTGTGAGCATGTTTATTATCTAGATAACATATACCACGCTCATATTTAATTTATTGGCAGTTTTATTAACATAATTTTAATATGCAAAATGCTGTTTTATTCATTTTGGAGCGCTCAAGATCACATAAGGTAATGCATTGTGCATCTTGCCTGTTGTATCTTCTTGTATTTTGATGCTATAAATAGCAACACGAGAAAGGCTTGCAACCAACTGTACATGGAACATAGTATTTGAAATAATGTCAAGTTAAGATTCCCTGTGATATTTTGCAACATATTTTTCTGCCCTTTTTTTGATGGGTGCGGTAGCTAAAAGGTCAACAGAAGATGTCTCATAGAAGTGGTACAGTGTACGTGTATATCATCTGAGAGCTTTGAACATGAAGATTAATTTGAAACGCAGCTCAGCACTGTGAGTGAAATTGTTTCAGTTTTCAGTCTGAAATAAAAACTAATTGATTAATTATTAAATCAATACAACACATTGTAAAACGATTAAAAAAGGCTTAGAACATTGTGATGGGAGTATAAGAAAGTTATTCCCATGCTCAATTATGTCACATTAGTTGTTGCAGCCATTTGTTGCACAGATTTAGGGCTAAATTTAAACATTTTTGGCGATTCAAGAATTTATAATAATAGTCAATAATAAAACATCAAAGACACCAAGACCTAGAACACCATAGAAAAATCCAGACTGTGATTTGGTACCAGTTGGAGTTTTGTATTGCATTTGCATTTTTCAGTGATTAGGTGGTGATTACTTCAGTGCTGGAAATTGCTCAGAAGAGGTAGCAGCAGGCCATTTTATACAGTGAGATTAAGTTTAAAAAAATGTTCTCACTACAATGAAAAACTGCTATGTGAACATAATCACACATAATCATTACAATAAAATTGGGCTCTTTTAATCCAAAAGTGTCTCAGCTTTCAGTCATTATTTATTTGAGTCACGATACGATATTAATACGAATTTAAGCATTTTGCGATTTAACTGTTTAACAGCATTTTGTGCCCACAAAATTAAATTAAATCAAGAATTATTTTGTCAAATAAGAGACAAAAGTCTGTTCATCTCACGTCAGTCTTTTTATTTCTCCACAATGAGAGTCAAACCCACAGGCTGACCAACAAAGGATTCAGTCAAACTGAACTTAACTGATATTAAACATGTATGGACGACAACAACTGCAGCATTTTCTCAAACTTTTCCTCAACTTTAAGCTTTTAAACTTTTTTAATTAAACATAAAAAAGCCTAATTTTGCAGCGTGATATCGACAACTTTCCAACAACACACACATGGTGCCCATAGATTCCTTAGATCTTGTAGTTTCATATGATATCAGTGTCTCCTAAAAGTGAGCCCTCTACGGCATCCGGAAAAAAACAAAAACAGTGAAAATACTGACGGCTGTTGGAATGCTAAATATCGATACTTGGCGGCCATGAATTGATATAATATTGCCACGAAAAATATCGCAATACTATGCTAGATCGATTTTTTCCCTGACCTCTAATATATCATGACGTAGTTGGTAACAATTGAGAGGTTTCATATGATACCAGTATCAGTACTGTAGTGTTACAACTGAGCCAGCTATGGCCAGTGGAAGACAGACAGTCGTCAGCGCCCACCTGAGGGGTTAAGCTTATTGGAACAGGAGCAGGAGGACAGCTGACCCTAATGTTCTTGGAGAACAGAAGCTAATGTGATGTTGGCATGAAAATCTAAGGGAAAGACATCAGCTTGAGGTAATTGTAAATGACAATACCTCTTGACAGGGATGTGACGTCCATGCATTAGTTGACATGCTTGAAGAAACTGACAGCCAAGTAAACATGCAAATCAATTTCCATTTATTTAATACATCAGCACTTCCATTAATTGCAGTCTGTAGAAAACTTTGCAGAGAATAATTATACTGTGGACAGCCTGCATTGCATAATCAATCTCGTTATTAAACATAAACAAGCAATTTAGTGAGTTGAGAGCAAAGTACACAGCAAGTGTTCTCCTGAGCAGCAGCAAGCATCACATGATCATGTGAGTCATCCTATTATTAGCAAGTGAGTAAGAACATATGTGGCACATGCCAACAGGAGTCTACATGCCTGCTTCTTATGGTGAAGGCTCCCTGGCAGCTCCAGTATGGCATGGGCTTGTATTTTCCTGGCATGAATTAGGTTCACAAAACCCCTGAGGGCTAATGACAGATGCCAACATGGAGCCTTTCTTGTTGAGCGTGTTCAGCCAATGGTGAAGCAGTATGAGCAGTACAGTCAGTGTTATTTTTTTAGAATGATGTGAAACCATATATAATGGCCTGTTAAGGCACCAAACACCTCCTACTGGTGGTGTTTGGCCACTAAGGTTTGTATGATTTCCTCTTATGGTGTGTGGCTCTCAGCCTTAAACACCAGCTAGCATGGAACCCTGAGTGCCTGTGCTACCAATTCAGTCGATGAATAGTGCACAGTGCACACATATAAAATTTTAATCAAATTTGTACTTCTGCGGGGCTACATCTATCTGCTCTCTCTCTCCCCCTCTTTCTGAGTTTGAACTGTCAAATATTGTTTAAAAATTCATGGAAATAGTCTTTCAATAGTAAATCCACCTTTAATGATGGAGAGGAACAGTCCTTATGTGGCCTGCCCCTTGTTCACTCCATTTCTGCTTTTGTCATTTAACCTCCGATTGCAGTATCCAGTGGTAACTCAAGTCAGATGTCTCTGTCCTGATCAGTTCACATAACCTATCATTAATCTGATCTTAAAATACTTTCTTTGATGCAGGGTTACCCACAGCATTAACAAGCTTAAAAGTAGCTTGGCAAGTTTTGTGTTGTAGCAGTTGCATTATTTTTTTATGGTGAACATTTTCAAAAGCACTGATGCTCAAAGATGTACTTTGACATTTTCGGAAATAACCTCATTGCTTAACCTTAGATGAGAAGATCCATCAGCACCCCTAAAGCTCACTAATTTATGTTATTTGTTGTATGTGTGTGTAATATCCTAATCGATTTTTTGGCTGAGAGCAGCCTCAATAAAGATACTTCTGTTTTAACACTTTTACACTTCTGTAGTTCACTGTGTACAATTAACTTGCATGTTGGGTGAATTTGCCCAGGGTAGTGCTGTCTCTGATTGAACATGGCTGTCCATCCCACAATTTAACAGCTTTTTGTTCTGTTTAATGGCAAGTTGCAACTGCACAGTAGCCTGGCTAACACCAGACTATTCTCAAATGAGGGCTAGTCTGGCAACGAGCAATGTATTTTTCCGTAGAGGAGGTGTGGTTTACGATCCTCCGGAGCCGTTTATTGGACGCTTAGAATGTCTATCAAAAGCGTCTGTAGGTAGCTCTTAGCCAATCAGATCAGTTATACCAGATGACGTAGTAGAGCAACAGAAATGAGTGTTGCTTGCTGCTTTGCTTCTCCAGTTCTCGCTTTCTGCAAGATTATTTATTTTCACGCTTTATTCCCCCTCATGTCATTCAGCCACACACATCCACTGATTTTATGGGCAATAATCAAGCTGCTGCGGGCCTCTCGGCGGCTCCGCTGTCCGCAGTAGCGGGGCTATTAGCCGTTAGCGGCTATTAGCTATTAGCCGCTAACGGCGCTAATAGCCCCGCTACCATAATGCCAGTGATCTCAGCGGAGCCGCCGAGAGACCTTTCGCCTTTCAACTTTCGCTCTAAACTATTTAAAACACCATCTACAGCTAAAGAGAGTTTCGCGTCTGCTGCAGACATGTTGCATCCGGAAAACTACAAGCTTCCAAGTGCCGAGTAGTACGCGTCATCGTCTTGCCGTCCCTCCCCGCTCTGTGATTGGATCCCTAAAACAGGGCTAAGATCTCCCTCTAGTTTCCAGACTCTACCGCAGTTCGAAATTAAATTCGAGCGCGCAAGGCAGTCTGGGTATACCCAGGCTAACTGCACAGAGCATTACTGGCAACATTTGACCACGATTGTCACCAGCAAAATGTCTTTAGGCTTGTTTGCTCTGCCGGCTGCCTGGCAACTGGTCCCAGCATCACAGGTAAGCTGAGCCAGGTTAGCTGTTTCCCCACATCGAGCACAACAGGAATAAAATATGTTAGTAAATATAAGTTTTTACGTGTCCTTAAAACGGCAGTTGCTAACAAGTTAAATGAGATAACAGTGGTTGTTGGGGACATTTAATCTCATCACGCTGATACGGACGGGAACTCTCTCAACAGTCTACCTTACAGCCTCTAGTCATGTTTTTCAGTGCTCTTACAAGCTGTTAGATGCTGTAGATTAGGTTAATAAACAATTTATTTGGCTACAATTTCACTAGCTTGCTAGCTTGTCGGAGACCATCTGTTACAGTAGTGATGTTTAAGTCACGTGACCGTAGTGTAGTTCACTATAGCATAACGTTAGCTTTTTACTTTCGTAGCCTGCATTAATGCTTCAAACATAAAAGTGGTGTTCATTTGTGAAGATTATCCTGCTGAACAAAGTGCGTGAACGTGAGAAACGTGTGTTTGCCACAGAGCTTATTTTCTGCAATGATCTGAAATCCAATGCAAAAAACCCATAGACGAATTCTTAATAGACCCCATTATGGTGCTACTTCCGGGTTGGCCTACAAAAATATGTCATTTAATTTGCTCTCTTTTTCCAGTTCCTGTGCTTTCTAAGCAAACTGGCTGCTGGTGGTAATTAAAATTAAGAATGACAAGCTTGTTACACAATAATAGTGGAAACCTGGACTAAATGTCACACTTTGATGTCACTTTCCTGCTGAAACTCTTCAGGTCAATAGAGACAAGTATTTTGCATATGTGACTTTGTGACGCTCGTTAGTTGAGTAGAGATGTCACTAAATAGGTTATGTAATAGTTTAGAAATTCTTTAGTTCTGCTCTGTGTGATTCATGGATGATTTACTCTGCAATGCTGTGCCACTTTGCACACTGAGAAGAAATCTATTATCTGTTGGAAATGATTCCCTAATGCCTGTATTGCTTTTTCCTGTGACTTTGAGTTGTTACATGGAGATAATGTAAAAATCATCCAAAAGTGAGTAATTGTTGTATTGACCAGGTCTATCAAGCCCATCACTGTTTTAGGAGCTGCCATGTAGCATCAAATGAGTCACCGTCACTCTGCAATCATCTGTTGTTTGTCCTATCTTGATCAGAAATTTTTTTCAATTATCTTTTATTTTAGCATTGCTTCGGCGTCATATTTCAGGTTGCGTAACCGATGGCGCCTTTCCCACAGATAATAGAATTGATGCAGTCGGCTTAAATTTTATTCCTCCTAAATAAGCTGAGTGGCTGTCAGTAACATCTAGATTTATTTAGTGGAGAAAAAAAAGTCCATCCGCCCCCTTTGAAGGGAACAGTTATTTTTGCACCCAGTGAACAGAAACTGGGACGGCAGAGGAAAAAAGGACTTTCACATCTAGCGTTAAATGGGTCACCTTGAGTGGAGCACTTGTCTATCTGGTCCTATTAGGAGCCAGAGAGACGGAAAGATGTAGAGGGGACACACGTTTCCTGTCTGAATGTCATTGTCCCCTGGTAGATTAAGGCTATTTTAAGTTTAAGCATTGTCGAACGCAGACTGTCAGGCCCAGTCCACCTGTTGATGTACCCTTTGTGACAGGAGTCCTGGATGTGGTCTTTTTCATGATATGCCAGAGAGTGCACCAGCCCGTTCTATGATCAAACAACACAGGTCCATGTTCCTGTTAATAACCCTACAGGACTGTTTTTGCAGATTTAGATTATGTTGTGTAAAAGCTAACATGCTACAGGCCAGTTTGTCATTCTAATTTTCTTTTTGCATTATGTGGTTCATCATTGACCATCATTAATAAGAACATTTTGCACATATAAAAGATGAATAAGAAATAAAAGGTACATATTGTGGTGATAAACATTCATATATCCTGTCTGAATACACATAAAACTTAAATTTCTGCAAAAATATGCAATGTTATTGCAAAATGGTCTGCTGGGTCACTAGTATCAGTTTTGCCACAGCACCACACTGCTTACTCCACTCAGAGTTTAAAGTCCATTCCAATATTGAAGTCCTCAGGGGTTGTCCTTGCCGACTAGTGTCTTGGGTCTTTTTGCTGCAATCACGTTGAACTTCACCTGCAGTCCTCTGTTTTTGCTTGGAGTGCTGCTTCAGCAAACCTGCTGTTGAGAGATGTTCAGCGGGCAAAAGGAGAAAGCTCTGTCACTACAAGGACTGCTGAGTATCTTTATCAAGATCTACTGAGGAGTTTGAGTTGCTGAAATATATTTCCTGCATAAACTGTATTTAAAAAGTGGATGTAGCCATTGTGACATCAACCATTGGTTTGTGAACTATAGCTTGGCAAGCCTCGACTTTGACTCAATTTTAGTCATTTTGTTTTTTGGTGCTAGAAGTGACCATATTTGGTGTGCTAGCTAGCTTGATTACTAAGATGCAATTGTAGCTCACATTAACCGTGATAGTAATTGGGATGCTAATTTTGGCCAGGAAAATCCAGAAGTGAGAAGTAGGAAAGAGAGAGTGCAAGGGGAGACAGAGAGGAAGACATGGAAAAGGGCTCCGAGAGGGCTCCGAGTCGGATTCAAACTCGGGCCGCCCGATTACAAGGACAATGCCTCTATGGTACGTGGTCAACCAGGTGTGCCACCGGGACGCCTCAGAAGTAGGGTAATTTTTTCATAGACTTCTATGCAATTGGACTCGTCCCCTTTTGGCCATGAAAAAGAATACAAGGCAGTTCGACATTGGCTTCACCTTTCAGACCCAACGGCTACATCCACTTACAGTCTATGATTTACAGTCCCATTTTTTTTAGGTAATATCACTGCTACCAACTGAACTCTTCATTCAGCGTTCATCATCCGAGAGATCCACAAGGCTGTTATTAACACATTTCACAGCCAAGCCGTTTATGTTTGATCCCCTTATTTGGACAGTGGAAATAGAGACATGACACTGGATCTTGGCATTATCCATTTGATAATGTTGTGCTCGGTGCAGAAGTACGTCCCTGACACAAAATTGATGTCCTTAATGCTGGGTTCAGTGTTGTAGTTTGCCACAGAACTTTGGCAGCATGCACTTCAGACCGGATGACAGCATGATGCACGATGAAATGTTACACAGCGAGGGTATGACTGCATCCTCCACTGACTAATTGTGCCTTGGAAAGCAAATAAGATTGTGAAATGAATGAATAACTTGGTAATTAATTGCTTTTATTATTTCCAGTGGGTGATATTTACGGATTTATAAAACTGACGTATCAATGTCTCCACTGTGAATTGTGAGAAATCTTACTGTATAAGATTTAATCACAACTTTATCAACGTCACAGCAGATGTTCTCTTGGATGTGAGCTGTACTGCAGCAGATTGCTGCTGAATAATGAGTTGGACTAGTTTGCAGGTCTTACTAATTATTGTTAAACTTGTTATTATTGTTGAACATAAGAATTTTTTTGAAGAAGTTTTACTGATGCCTTCTTTTGCCTGATTAAATTTACTTATTTAAGCATACTTAAACAAGTGATAGATATTGTACCTTAGGATGCCCAACTTTAGGAGGTAAAAAATAGGTGGTCTTGTTTGACCCAGGTGCTTAATCTGTGCTATTTAAGGTCATGGGAGGGACAATATGTTCATAGTAAATAATAATTTACCCAGCTTGGGTTCTCTCCCACACAAATGAGTCTCAGAGTCAGTCACCACATGAGAATTCCTAAAGAGCTTAAAATAAAATGTTAACACAAAATGGTTCAGAGCAGCTTGCACTGATCCCTCCACCATGAATATAATAAATTCAAAAACGTAATTGACTTTTGCTTGTGTTTATGTGAACACAAGTGCACTATTATTTAGTTTCATACTGTGTGATTTCAGGATCTCTAACACTTCCTGTGGTTTTGGCTTGAAGTAGAAGTAACTTAAATGATTGATGTAATGTGCTGTGAATTGGAGCAAAGAATTCAAGAAGCCATGAAGTTACTGGTTGGGTAATTTGGGTGGAGATGTAAAAATGACATAAAAAAAAGTCGTAGTATCATGGAGTTACATGGGGGACTTATTTCTTGGGCAAGTCCTGGCGGTCCTCCTTCTGAAGTTACTGCTCCAGGCCATGAAGTAGTTCCTAACTCCCTGAAAGAGAACCCCACCTGCTGGCTGTAGCTTTTCTGTATAGACTTGGAGGAGTTTTTTTTAACCTAACTCTCGGCAAGAGAGCAACTTTTAGGCATTGTAATGACTGTATGATGCATTTAAGTCATTTGGAAGTTACTGTTATTATCATCACACCAATGTCTGACTGGTAATAACAAATGCAGATATTTTCTGAAAGAGTCAGTATACAGTCATGAAAAAAATATTAGACGACCCTTGTTTTCTTCAATTTATTGTTCATTTTAATGATATCTAGCCATTTTCCATGCTTTTCTTGATAATGATTTTGGTTATCATAAAACCATGGAAAATGGCTAGATATCAGCTCTTAAATTAAACTCTTATGATCTTTTTTGTTGTTATCATTATATTTGTCCAAACAAAGTATCTTTAGTTGTACCAGGCATTAAAAAAGGCATGACTTAAAAAAAAAAAAACTTTAAAAAAAAGTTTGCACCAAGAAATTTTGAGACACTTTTAGAAAATGTTTATTTTGTACAATATTAAAACCTGTCATGCAAAGTAAATTCTCATTTACATGTGCAGTAACGTTCATGCTATGTAATAATGAAATGTCTAAAAAAATGTACAGTATCTGAGGATAAACACAATAGTTGCCAATCATGCTGCCAAAACTCATCCTGTAGAGCCTACATTCATTATTGTATCTAATTGTTCTCCAACTGTCTTCAAGATTCTGAAACCATAACACAACAAATGTTGAGGATGACTAATTTTCACTCCTGCCACCTGAAAAGAGTCAAACATTTTGTGATGTTACAATTTTCAAGTTACATAACATAGTGTAGGTAGGGTAAGAATTTGGCATAAACCGTTTTACTAATCTTGTCTTGAAACCTATTTTTGTTATACTATGCTGGAGTAGAGTTCACAGAATGAATGTTAGTCTGGCAAATCTGCTAGATTTCAATCCACCACATAATAATCTGGGCTGCCCTAATTACAAATCAAAGATCCCCAGTAATGCCAAGAAAATGTGGTTCTTCAGTATTCTGAATGTAATATTAGGACAACAGAAGAACATTTACTCAATATATTAGATTCCTTTTTGGGAATAGTAGTAATAATATGATAGGACAACCTCCAGTCACATTTTTCCCCAACTCATTGAATTATCTTCTCTGACCTCATAACAATCCCCCAGATTACATTGTCTAAAATCGTTTACGTTGAGGACTGCTAAAAAGAATCATGAATACAATACAATACAAATTTATTTATAAAGCGCATTTGACCAAAGCTCTGCACAACAATAAGCACTGAATTGCAAAATACAGAATACAGACAGTTAACACAGATTAAAAACACAAGAATTGGGTTTTTAAAAGAGATTTAAAAACAGGCAGTGTAGGGGCCAATCTGATGATCTGTAGTCTGATCTGTAGGGGGAGCTCATTCCAGAGTTTTGGGACCATGAATGCTAAATGTATCATTAATACCTGCACAAAAACAACTCTGCAATGAAAACAACCTTAGCCGAATTCTAGATTTGCATTCAGCAAATTTTTACATTTGCCATTATCAGTTGTCCAGTGCTTATTGAGATATATGCTGCACAGTGAGGGAAATAATTTTGCAGGCGAGATCTTGCTTGGTGCCCCAGGCCGAGGGCCATTGCTGGTTATTTTGTCTTTCTTCCATTTCAGATAATTGCACCAACGGTTGTCTCCTTCTCACCAAGCTGCTTGCTGATGGTCTTGTAGCCTATTTCAGCCTTGTGCAATCAGTCAAAAATCAAAATCAATCAAAATTACTTTATTTATCCCTGAGGGGAAATTCAGTTAGTCTGGTAACTCTTGAAGAATGAGACAGCCTGATGGCTGTTGGGGCGAAGGATCTTTTGAATCTCTCCGTCCTGCAACAGAGAGAGAGGAGCCATCCACTGCTGTTTTTTTGGTCCATAAAGGTGTTGTGTAGCGGATGATCCGGGTATTTCAAGATGGACTCGAACACATCTTGACAGTGCATCTCTCCACCACCTCCTCCAGTGTGTCCAACCTGGCTCCAACCACAGATTGCAGGTTGACAATCTTGTCATTGACGTCCTGAGACAGCTCTTTGGTCTTGCCCATGGTGGAGAGGTTGGAATCTGAGTGAATGATTCTGTGGACAGGTGTATTTTATACGTATAATGAATTGAGATTAGGAGTACTTTATTAAAGTGAGAGGATTCATTTGTGGGCCTCATGGAAAAATTACTGGTCTGTGGGAGCCAGAATTCTTGCTGGTTGGTAGGGGATCAAATACTTATTTTCACTCAATAAAATGCAAATAAACTTATAATTTTTATATAATGTGATTTTCTGGATATTTTTTTATATTCTGTTCTACCGTTAAAATAAACCTACCATTAAAATTATAGACCTTTCTTTTTATTTATTTTTTATAACTTTCTTTTTATTGTTTCTCCCTTAAAGCAGTGTAGAACATTATACATACAAGTAAAATAAAACAAAACAAAACAAAACAACAACAAAAAACTAACATCAAAAAAGGAACATGTTGGATCATTATACTTCTACAGTTAGATCCTGTATTAATGTCACTGTGATAGTCCTTGCCCTGTCGTTTTTATGTATTCTGTCCATTTCTCCCATTTCCGGCAGCATTGATCCTCTTGAATCCTTATTTTATGAGTCATTTGTTCCATAATGTGTATTTCGTCCATTATTTTCATCCAATCTTCTTGTGTTGGTGGGTCTGTCTTGTACCACCTTCTCGTGATTGCCTTTTTGCAGGCTACTAGCATAATTTTCATTATGTACCTGTCGTCTTTTAATACAACATTACCCGTCATGATACCAAGATACAACAATGTACAAGACATAGGTACAACATAACCCAAAACTCTGCCTATAGCTAAATGAACATCTTCCCAGAATTTCGCGATCTTAGGGCAGAGCCAAAACACATGCGAATGGCCGACATTTATATCTCCACAGCTTCTCCAACATGGCTGTGTTAATGAAGTATGTTTGTTCCTAATTTTGGGTGTTATAAAGAATCTAATTAAGTTTTTCCAGCAATATAATCTCCAAACCCGTGATGATGTCGTTGACTGCTGTGTTTTCCAGATATGTAACCATTCGTCGTCAGAGATGTTCACATCCAGCTCTCTCTGCCACTTCAGTTTAATATATAATGTTGTGTTCCCCCTGGCCTCCATTAAATGTCTGTATATTATAGAGATTATTCTGAATTTCTTTGCATTGTTGGTTTCAGTTACAGTTCCGATTATTGAATTTTTATTGTTACGACCCGGCTCGATTTTGAGAGCAGTAACATGTGAAAAGGGTATAGAAATTAAGGTGGAACGTAACACTGGGAGGTTCTGGTTAAATCAGGGTTTTATTAACCAGTAAGAGGATGCTTTTACAACAAAAGCTAACAAAAAGAGGCTGTATGGAGCTGACAATATGCAATACAATATACAACTAACATAAATTACCAAACTCTTGGCTTACACAAAACACTATAGAACAAAAGGAGGTCAGCAACCATAAGCTTACACAAAACTAAGAAACAAAACAAACTAGGATTTTAAACAAAGGGTGTCCAAAGTCTTGGTGTTCATTAACAAACAAAGTTGTAAACTACAAAATTAACAAAGTGTCCTAAGATAACACAATGTCTGTAACTCCTCAGACAGTTGAACAATACTACAACACACACACTAACACAATACTCTTAATTTTCACAAATTGACCCAACGGCAAAGGCAGACTGTTCACTGTCTCACAGCCACCATGAACTGTGGACACACGATCCTTTTATAAGGTGCAGCCTGTTGATTGATGTCCTCTGATTGGCTGCCTCGCAAGAATCTCTGCCGCACCAATCACAGAGGAGTAGAGGCAACCAGGAAGTGGGTGGTCTCTCAGCTCCAGAAGATCCAATCACCTCCAGGCAACCTCACAGCTGAATTTACATGAATACAGAGTAATGCAGAGAAATACAATAACTACAGAACGGCAGGCAGCCGTAACATTATCCAGATTTACACTGTTTTTTATTTCTTTATTGAAGAAGTCTCTCATCTGCAAATATCTGAAATGATCTTGGTTACTTAAATCATATTTTTGTTTAATCTCCTCGAAACTCATAAAATTCCCATTTTTAATTACTGTACATATTGCTGTTAATCCATTAGGAATACATTGTTTAAATCTATGGTCAAGAGAACCAGGTGCAAAGCACTTGTCATAAGCCATCCACCGAAGCAGTCGGAGCTCTTTCTCCAGTTTATATTTTCGTACCAGCTTAAACCATAATTTTAGAGTGAACTGAGTGACAGTATTCACCTGTTTCATTATAACCATTGTTTCTTCTCTGTCTCCAATATGACTTTGAATTTCTCTTCCTTGTACTGATTTTTCCAGATTTTTCCATTTAGCTACATAATCTTTGTCACACCAACAAATTACATATCTAATTTGTGCAGCATGGAAATATCCCTTAAGGTTTGCCCCCCTTATCCTTTCCAATCTGTAACGTTTCAAATTTGATTCTCGGCCTGTGACCATTCCATATAAACCTTGAAATGGTTCTGTCCCACAGTCTGAATTGTTCTTCTGGTATCTCAATGGGTAGTCAAACAGGTAGAGAAGCCAGGTAAAACACTCATTTTTATGGTCTCTATTCGTGAGCCAATGTCTAGTGGAAGGATGGCCCACCTATCCAAATCGCTCTCTAAATCTCCTTATCCAGTTTGACGTAATTAGCTTCATATAAATCATCAGTGTTTTGTGTTAAAGTGACCCCTAGATATTTCATTGTTGTTGCTCTCCAGTTCAGATTGTACTTTAGTTGTATGATTTGGGATGGAGAGTAATTGAATGTTAGGGTCTGTGTCTTGGCCAGGTTCAGCCTGTATCCAGAACAAAAGCCAAACATCTCAAGTTGATTGGTTAATATAGGGATACATGTATCTGGGTCCTCCAAAAAACAGACCACATCATCCGCAAAAAGTCCAATAATGTGTTCTTCTCCCCCAATCTCCACACCTTTAAGATCTTTATTTTGCCTGATTGCTTGCGCCAGGGGCTCTATGAAGATTGCAAACAAGGTTGGGGAGAGGCAGCACCCCTGTCTAGTAGATCGCTCTAAAGTTATGCTGTCAGTGAGACTGCCGTTTATTTTTATCCTTGCAGTCGGGTTTTGATAAAGTGATTTAATACATCTGACAGCTTTGTCATTAAGTCCGAATTTTTCAAGAACCTGATATAGAAAGGACCAGTTAACGCTATCAAAGGCCTTTTCAGCATCAAGGCTCATTAAAGCTGCACATTTTTGATTTTTTATAATATGGTTTATGATATGTAGAGTTCTCCTTATGTTGTCATGGGACTGACGTCCCTTAACAAAGCCTGTCTGGTCTTCTTCGATAATGTCACTAACAAAATATTCATATCTTTTTGAAATAATTGAAGTATATAATTTATAATCAACATTGAGTAATGAGATGGGTCTATAATCTGAACAAGTCTCACTGTGGCTTTTCTTTGGGATCACTGATATCACCGCTTCTTTCCAGGAAGGGGGTATTTTACCATATTCAAGTGTGTAGTTGAATGACTTTTCAAGTAGAGGTATAAGCTGCCCCCGAAATGTTTTATACCATTCAGATGGTAGGCCGTCACTGCCGGGAGATTTGTTTGATTTTAGTCTATTTATTGCTTTCTCTATCTCTTCTTTTGTAATGGGTGAAGTCAAATGGTCATTTTGAATCTTTCCAATTGATGGTAAGTCCAGTTTGTCAAGGAAAGCTTTCATTTGGTTGATGTCAGCGGAGAGAGGTTGGCGGTACAATTCTCTATAGTAGTTCATAAACTTAGTTCCAATTTCCTTTGGGTCACTAATTATTTGATTTGTATTCATATCCCTTGTCTTGTGAATTGTTCGATCTGCTTGCTGTTTTCTTAATCGTTTTGCCAGGAGTTTGGTTGCCCTTGGTCCCACTTCATAATAGGATTGTTTTAAAAATCTTGTCTTCTTTTCAATTTCTGTGGTTAATATTCTATCTATGTTATCCCTAATTTCCTTATTTTTGGGAAGCAATGAGGGGTCTTGTGTAGTTTTGTGTTGTTGTTCAGTTATTAACAGCTTTTCCTTTTCTTTTTTATAGACCTCCTCTCTGTTTTTTTTAACTGCTGCCGTCTTTGCAACCAGTTTTCCCCTTATAACTGCTTTAAGAGCATCCCATAGAATAACGGGGGTAACCTCTCCGTTGTCATTTTCTTCCTGATAGGTTAAAATGTCTTTCTTTAGCTCTTCCACCATTGACTTGTTATTTAATATTCCCACGTTTAGCCTCCATAGAGTATTTTTCTCCTGCATTTTTAAGTTGACTTCGAGAAGAACCGCGCAGTGATCCGATACATCAGCCTCTTGGATCACACACTTCCCCACCCTACATAGATCCTCCTGTAATCTCTCTGAGGGATGCAGCTCCCTCCATGTATCAACCATCCCAAACTCTTTAAGCGTTCTCTTAACCATTCTCGTAACCTGGTTGGTATGTTTATTCTTATTTGTCGTGTCTAACTTACTGTTCATCACAATATTAAAGTCACCACCACATATTAATACTCCATCCATTTCTAGAATCAGAGTGTCAAATAAGGTTGTGAAAAATTGTTTTGGACTATTAGGCGGAGCATAAACATTAACCAGTGTCACCATTTCGTTCTCCAGTTTTCCTTTCACAATAATAAATCTCCCTTCTTTATCACAAATTTTTTTGATACATTCAAATTTCACTGAGTTTGGAATAAGTATGATCACACCTCTTCTACATCCATGGCGGAATGAACTATAAAATGAGTTGGTGTAGCCAAACCTCTTAAGTTTTTCACTTTCCTGACTGGACAGATGTGTTTCCTGAAGAAAAATTATCTGTGATCTGTCCTTCTTTAATTTGGTCATTACCTTCTGACGTTTCACAGGGCTATTTAAACCATTAATATTCAACGACAGTATCTTAGTACTATACCGTGACATCACTAATGAATTTGTGTGGTAATCCAACTCTGAACATAACCAAAGAATAACAGTTGAACACTGAACAATGTGACTTCCAAAAAGGAGACGTACTAAAACATCCCTTGTGGTCCCTGTTGGTGGGAGGAGGGTTTAGTGCCTCACTGTAGTAGGGGCCCTCCCTAGTTGTGAGAAAAAACCCACAAAAACTAGAATTGTCCAACATTTCGTGGTTGCTACGGAACACTCCCTCTGTCGGTTTTACTAATCTATAAATTTAAGTCGTGAGTCATGTCTTGTATGGCCCAGGTGTGTGTGTAAATAACACTCTACATTACAAAGGTAAATATCCTTTAAGATAAGAGAAAGGAAAAAAAAAAATACTAATATTGGTATTTAAGTTCACTCGGTGGCGTATCCTTTATCTTTTTATCCACTGGAGATTCTCTAGTCCGTGGCTCGTCTGAACTCCGTCAGCCTCTCTGCTGTCCGAGGTGTTGGTGCGTTTCCATGTCATCACGGCGTTCAGTCTCTCTCCCGCGGCCGCCTCGGTGTTTGCTTTGGTCGTCACCTTCACCCTGATTCCGCGTCGGTTCAAGTCGCGCGCTGCCTCCTCCGCTGTGTTGTAGATCACCAGACCGGAGTCCCAGTGCACTCGCATCTTCGTGTAGGGTGTCTGGTACCCTGTGGCCTTCTCCCTCAGCGCTGTTTTGATGGGGCCGTATGCCTTGCGCCTCTCCATGATGTCCGTCGCATAGTCGTTGTCAAAATAAAGTCTTTTGCCATCAATCTCAATCTTCTTTTGCCACGCCCTCCTCAAGACCAACTCCTTGACGTGAAACTCCAGAAAATTAACAATTATGAACAGCTCGTTAACAAACTCCGCGACAGATCCCCTTTCTTTTTCTTCTGGCACCCCGTATATTCTGATGTTGTTTCTCCTTGAGCGGCTCTCCAAATCAACGACTTTCTCCCGCATCTCTGTATTTTCTTTCACCACCGCCAGTAGCGTTTCTTTCATCTCCAAGCAGGCCGACTCAATGTCAGCTATCCGAGTTTGTGCCTCAGCTATGTTAGCATTTTGGCTCTGCAGCTCCTGCAAAACTTCACCTTTAAACTCTGCGAGATCGTCTTTCAAAACTTTCTTGACGTCGTTTTTAAATCCGTCCAAGTCCTGTCTCATTTCTTGTTTAAAGTCTTTTAACTCTGTGCGAAGCATTGTTAGAGCTTGAAGCAGGACATTCTGGTCGGTGTTAGCTTCAGCTTGCATTGTTTCTTCGTCGTCGCTGCTTCTCTCGTGTTCAGGTTCAGCCACTTCTGGGTTTTGTTTCGTTTCACTCACATTTTTACTCATCGCCTGACTCCTTAGTTTTCTCCCTCCTTCCATACTTAAAATAAAATGGTCTCAGTGCTATTTATAATGATAGGGGGTACTTTATCCAAACCAACTAGCAGGAGCTCACGGTTATGCGTCCATCTAGCTGTAGCGCTGCACCGGAAGTCCAGACCTTTCATTCATTTGTTAGTGGTCAAATTTAGCAAAAATCACAAAATTGCCAGGGGATGAAATACTTGTTTCCCTCACTGTATATTTGGTTGCAGTGATCATTGTCAGCTCTCAAACATGGCTTATCGTATGCAGATATGACAAGAACAGTATAATACTTTGACAAACATAATACTGTCAATGACAACAATGACAGTATTGTGTGTATTATTTGGGCTCAGACAGTCCTACAGCCACTGGCACCAGTGTGCAGACTTCCATAAGTAAAGAGTTAGATGTACAGTACAAACAATATTAGCCTGTACAATTCTCAACACATGTGATCTAGGTTAGTTAAAATGAACAGCAGCAACTGATAAATCTGATCCCTCTCTTAGCGAACAACATTGAGACATATAACAGGTTATTTCGTTTAAACCCGGCAGCGCATCATCTCCCTTCACTCAGGCTACCTTGTGTGTGCACAGCTCAGAGATGCTCATGAAGTTGACCCTGCTGTGAGTCATCTTACATTTCTCCGTGCTGGGAGGAGGGCTCACTGTTAACTGTGATCCATGTTGGAGTGGTGCGAGGCTGCCTTTGGCTTTCTGAGGGGGGGAAACTGGAGCACAGCTCTGAGCCATAGGCAGAAATACCAGGCCTAACTAGGACATGTCGAGAAATGGGGCTACTGGTGGGGCGTCTCTCACAGAGAACTTCTTAGAGGGCTGATGAGAAGTGTCTCAGCAAAACAGTGACTCAGTGGTGATTAGTTCTATATTTCTTTGTTTGCTCCATGTACTGCTGATTATTTCATGTCAGTCATACTTGTAAACAAGTGACACAGATTGTTTTTGCAGGATTTTTTTTATAAGATGTGAACTCTTACAGGTACCCAGCAATATTTGCTCTACAATTCAGCAGCGAATCACTCAGCTAAAAAGTGATACTGATTACTCATACATTTTTAATGCTTGTGACCCCCTTCATTTGAGGCTAAGCCTGCTTGCAACCCTTCTCATTGGGTGCTATGTGACGGGATTTGACTGTTCAACAAGGGCTGCAACTAACGATTATTTTGATCATCAATTCATGATTTTTTCGATTTTTCGGAGCAATGTGTAGGATATACGGGGTTCTATTAGGGCTTGGCAATATATCGATATAAAAGATATATCGATATATTTTTAAATGTGATATGGAATTAGACCATATGAAATTAGACCATACCACATATATTGATATAGTTCAATTTTTTTTCTTTTTTAATATATAAATGCTGCCCTTATTAGGGTTTGTCATATTTAGTTATTTTTTAATGTTCATTATTCTTTTCTCATATAAATATATTTATTTCAGAAAAAGATTGGCCTATTTTATTTCATAGGCTATTTTATTTAAGATATTAAATATGTATTTAAATGTGCACTTTATGGAGCTTTGATTTTTTTTAAAAGGTACTCCTCATGTTATACAGTATTTATGTTCACTTAAATAAACAGTTTCAATAAAACTACTTGTGACATGTCATATTTGGCTTTGACTTTGACTGAACATTTGCTCTCACTTTGCGATAAAAATATTGGGATATATATCGCATATCGATATTCAGCCTAAATACATTGGGATATGACTTTTGGTCCCTATCGCCCAGCCATATATTCTATTGGCAGAAATATAATATTTTGAATTATGTTTTCATTAGTGTTTCAGTCACCTGAAACTAAGACGTGTTGTGTTCTCATTAGCTAAGAATGAGCCTTTTATATCTAGAGTATGTGTTTTGATCTCTGCTGTTGTGCAGGATTGATTTCTCACTTTTTACTCTGTGTTTTTATTGCAGGACACCAATGAAATTGTGGCCATTAAGAAATTCAAGGACAGTGAAGGTAAGCCAACAACCAGTCCTCATCAGACCTATTCCTGTCGGGATGCATTCCATCCTCATTATTCCCAAGCCACAGACTCGTATCTTAATTCGACAATTCAGTGAAGAATGAAGATGTCGAACTCTGTCCTGACGAAAGAATAAATTATCTAAAATCCCCACTTTGTATAGAGAGAGAGCAAAAACTGCTCAGTGTTGACCAATTATTCCTAAACATTTAATCCAAATGGCTATAATTTAATGGTTTGATTCTGCAAACTGTCTTTTTAATTTAGAATTTCCATCCCACATGTAAGCCCAATGTGATCCTGATTTCCCTTCTGTCGTACTTCCATGCAGAAAATGAGGAGGTTAAAGAAACAACGCTACGGGAACTTAAGATGCTCCGCACTCTCAAGCAGGAGAATATTGTTGAGCTTAAAGAGGCTTTCCGCCGAAGAGGAAAGCTATATCTTGTCTTTGAGTATGTGGAGAAGGTAAGCTTCTTCTACAGAATGTACCTTTTATTAGGCCTACACTGATCTGGATCATCAATCTTATCGGCTAATTTGATTTATCTGGTTTGTTCCTCTTTTAGAACATGCTCGAGCTGCTTGAGGAGTTACCCAACGGTGTACCCACTGACAAAGCACGCAGCTACATCTACCAGTTAATCAGAGCAATTCACTGGTGCCATAAGCATGACATAGTTCATCGAGGTAAAATACCTTCTTGTAAAATCCCACTTTTTTCTTTACTTTATTAGGACACACTGAGAGGGAGACAGTTTAAGTGTTTCAGAGAAAAGTAGTTTGTTGGATTCGGAGCTAAAAGAGGCTCATACAGGTCCACAGTGCAGTATTTATCACTGCACCATCATTGAGCACCATCTGTGCTTATATTTTGAGAAATTGCCACCATTACTGTAGATTTTCAGTGTAAAATATTATAAATGTATCTGTCTACCTATTTCTTTTTTGATAGAACAGTAGCTTCATAGGTTTCTGATGTGTTGTTACCGACCATCTATTGTTCACAATATGTGAGCTATTGGGCGAATCAGTGGCAGCAGAGCGGGAAACCAGATGGCCCATGTGAGCTTTTGGCATGCTGAATGCAACGGAGCAGGCATCCAAATGGCCTGTGGTATACCCAGGGACACACATGAGAGTATCATCCAGGATTTGATGTATAAGTTATGGTTTGTCTTAACAAAATGTAATTTTTCCCTTATAGAATTAGATTTCTCGAATTCTTTGTTTAGCTATGATTTGCAAATATACTGTAAGAAATGAATCTCTTCAGTGAGACAGATGAACATGTGGCAGCAGGAGTGGTGATTGTGATGATGTAACGTTGCTGCCCCTCACCAGCTTATGTGTTGCCTTACTCCCCATCTGTGTTCTTCCTTCTCAGACATAAAGCCAGAAAACCTTCTCATCAGCTCTGATGACGTCCTCAAGTTATGTGACTTTGGTGAGCACCTCTATCAAACACACACTGTACGAGCTGTAGGAAAGGTGGCCAAGCAGTCAAAGCTGTGATGTAAAAGGAGTATTTTCAACGGAGACTATATTTGGCTGGAACCAGTGCTTCAGGAGGGCAGCAGGCAGGTTTCATCCGGTTATCTAAAGCGTTGTGTGCAGCCTTCTCTCCTGGTTCTCAGGCTGCTGCTGTGCACACTTCCCTCATGTCAATTAATGAAACGTGTTGGAAAACAAGAGGCTAATCGTGCGTTGATTCAATCTGGTAGCGCCACAACAAAACGGGGGGGAAACGGAAAACATGGCATAGCCAACATCATGAAGGCAATCTGGAGTGAGAGACTGAAGACCTGCTGTTTGCTCTGTGTCAGCCAAAGGCATTGTGAGGACAGTCTTAGGCCAAACAGACTCTGCTGCCAAGGTTTACATTTACATTAGATGTTTTGCAAAAAAAGTATTGCATCAGTGTATTTCAGAAACTGCAATAAAACAGAAAATGTTCCTGAACAGGTTTTGCTTTGTCTTCTCACCGTGGGCAGATTTGTCATTCATGTTACCATAGGACTTCAGTTTTACTACTAGTGTAATTTTTTTTGATATTTTTAAAGGAAGAGTTTGACATTTTGGGAAGTGTGCTTATTTTCTTTCTTGCTAAGTGATAGATAGCCCACTCATGTCTAGATATAAGGCTATAACCAAGAGATGGTTAACTTAGCTAGCTTTAGAATGAAAGCTTTGGGAAACCGCTAGCCTGGCTCTCTTCGGACTTATTTTAACTTACAGGCATACCATTAGCTACGTAACACACTTACCTTACGTCACAAAGGTAACGTAGGTTACTTATTTTTACACAAAACATGATCTTTTCCTAAACCTAACCAAGTAGTTTTCTGGCCAAAAGCTATCTGTCAAATTTCAATGCAGCAGAGAATCTTTGGCTCGGGTCTCAATCTGTCTATTTATAGAACTCTATACAAATACCCTGCACATTGAAAGACATTTTAACTGTGAATTTAAGGCTGGCCAGTAGCTAGTTAGCTTAGCTTAGCATAAAGGCTGGAAACGGGGGGACACATCATATCAAGGTTAGCTTCAAAGGTTAGAAATCTATAATGCTTTTTAGAGGGGCTTTTTTTTTAGCATTGGAGAGAGCTAGGTACGCTGTGAGCTACTGCTTTCTATGTTATGCTAGCAAAGCTAACAGTCTAGCTACAGCCAGACGACAAACAGAAATGAGAGTTGAAATTCTCATCTAACTCTTAGCAATTGAAAAAGACAAATAAGCCTGTATCCCCCAAAGGATTATCTATTTCTGTCAAACGGATTATGACAGTTTTCTCTGTTTGTAAAATTTATAGTCATGCTTCAGCATTATGGAAACTAGTTCTGTTTCTGCCCCTAATTAACAAGTTAAAATCTTTGTGATGGATTAAATAATATACAGCATTAATATGAATATTTTTTCCAGTGCAATGTGTCCCAAGAGGGCTCATAATCTCTCCTATATTAGTGTAGCTTCCCCCTACCTCAACTCCTTTATAACTTACACCTCAGAATCCTAATGAGTGTCCGGAGAGATGCTCTGCTCAAATCAATTTTTAGGTGTCTCAGCATGTAGAGCATATCATAAAGCTCCTCATTATACTATATTGCTTCCTCTTTCTTCTCTTGCCAGGCTTTGCACGTAATCTCTCTGAGGGGACTGATGCCAATTACACCGAGTATGTGGCCACTAGATGGTACCGCTCTCCAGAGCTCCTACTTGGGTACATCTGCTATTTATTTTTTTTAGCCTTGTCCAAGAGCTCAGTCACTACACTGACATATCTTTTTTAGTAGCTATTCTTATTCCTGGCTTTCATCACCAACCCCTTAAATGTGTGGTCCCAGGGCTCCTTACGGGAAGGCAGTGGACATGTGGTCAGTGGGCTGCATCTTAGGAGAGCTGAGTGACGGGCAGCCTCTGTTCCCTGGAGAGAGTGAGATCGACCAGCTCTTTACCATCCAGAAAGTGTTGGGACCCCTGCCACCGGAACAGATGAAGCTCTTCTATAACAACCCTCGCTTCCATGGGCTGCGGGTAATGCCAGACAACTGTTTATCCCTACCCTCACTACTATTCACTCTGCTGACCCCTCCCCTCCACATTGCTCTTATTACCGCTCTTTTCCTTCCCTCCATCTTCTCTCTTGTTTACTGTCTCTTTTTGCATCCTCTTTTTCCTTTTCCCTTTTTATTTTCTCTCACTGCTATGTCTTTGCACTCTGCTTGTTTTTTTTTCCTTCTTCTCCTGGCTGAGTTTGCTGTGCCGTGACTGATTGGATCACAATGACTCATCGTGTATCATGTATCCTGTATGCTCTGTGAAGGGAGGCTGTGATAAGTCTTCTGTGGCAGGCTGGTGGTACAACAGACCTGGGTCATCCTTCTCTTTCCCTCCCTGCCTACGCCTCAGGATATAATTATTAGTTTGCAAAATGCTCCTCTGTGAATACCTGACAGTGAATACCCACTAATGAGGACCCTGCTTGTGCTGCATTTTTTATAATTTTGGACAATTATAAATATATATATATATATATATATATATTAGACTAATAGAATTGGTTAATGGGTGTAGGAAAATTTGGTGCTTAAATTCCAGCGCATATATACGTGTGTATTGTTTTTCTACAGTAAAATGCTCTTACAGTAAGACAGGAACATGTTGGACAGGGATGCTTGTTGACTAAACATCTAGTGCCTGCTATTGTTGCACTCACTGGAGGAAAAAAAAACTCCACAATCTTTCTATGCCTGTTGTCATTTAAATTAAAAGTAGAGAGCTTCACCCAGCAAGCAAGCTTCACTGATCAGTGGACATTCACATTTAGGCCACCATCTTATAGTCAAATTCTCTTAATAACAGCAGAGAAAACCAAGAGAACGAAGGACAATAAAAACTGTTTTATTGAAATATTAATGCATCAGACCAGCAAGAAACCACACAACACTTGTGAGTGAACACAGGACGTTTGATTGTTGTTTTATCACATCAGCCACCTACGGTGTGCTTTCTGTAACACTTGGAAATGTGTGATGTAAAAAGAACAGCTTCTGGACGGTCATGGCAAACCGCAAATTCACACAAGTCAGAAGAAAAATTCTATCAAAATGAAAGGTTTGACATAGGAAGATTGAATTTGAAAGAAAGCTCATGCAACAGGGTTCTTGTGAGTCAGTGATTACAAAATGTAATTTCAGGAGAAGCAGCGTGTGCAAGGTTACATCAGAAGAAAGAAAATTTAAAAGAGAAAGTGGTCATAGTCGTGATATGGGCATTTATAAAGTGTTTCACATGCTGTTCCATGCTGACTTAGATTAGATTTGATTAAGTAAGATCACAATTTAGATTCCCTTATTAGTCCCACAATGGGGAAATTAAACCTCTGCATTTAACCCATCCTTTTTCTTTGACACACCAGTGAACACACACGCTTATGCATAGTGACAAATAATGAAAGAGATAAAACCACTGTAGACCATATAATACTGCCACAACAGTAGTGACGCTAACATGTAAATAAACAGAAATGCCATTAATAGAGCTGAGCAGCCCACCTAGCCACTCCATTAAATAAAACAATTTAGTCAATATAATCAATCATTTGAAACGTGTTTGGTTATCCTTATATTCTGTCAAGGATATTATGTTACAATGTCAGGTGTTCATATTAAATGTGGCCATTTTATTTCATAATGAGGTAAGCATATGTAAAAGTAAGCAAAAACCTAAAAATTTCACATTTCACATCAATTTCACAAACTGCTACATGTAGCTACAAACCTGTAATCTTGTAGAGGTGGGGGGAAAAAATTGATACAGCATAGTATCGCGTTATTTTGCATAGCAATATTATATCGATTCATGGCCGCCAAGTATCAATATTTAGCGTTTCGGCGGTCTGTATTTTTGCCGTTGTGCGTCAGGATATCGTGTCAGAAGGTTGTCGAAATAAAGCAAAGTTTCATTCAAAAAAATTCAGAGCAGTGAAGCTTAAAGTTGAGGAAAGTTTGCTAAAATGCTGCAGTTGTTGTTGTCCATACATGTTTAATATCAGTTCAGTTCAGTTTGACTGAATACTTTGTTGGTCAATCTGTGGGTTTGACTCATTGTGGAGAAATAAAAAGACTGAAGTGAGATGAATAGACAGAAAATAGATTTTTTTCTTATTTGACAAAACAATTCTTGATTTAATTTAATTTTGTGGACACAAAATGCACTTAAACAGTTAAATTGCAATATATCGTATCTCAATACTCACCTTATCGCAAAATGCTTAAAAACGCAATAATATCGTATCGTGACTCGAGTATCAGGATGAAACCGTATCGTGGGGCCTCTGCTGATTCACACCCCCAAAAACTATGTTTGCCGATGTTGTTACTTTTAGTTTTTGGTCTAGAAGCTTTGGTGATTTTTCACAGTGGAAAAAGCTGCTATACTCTGTTAGAGTCCTTCTCTGGTTGCAATGACTGACAATATGGCAAGAGCACAATTGCAGAAGACCCGTATAATGCGGCAAATCAGAGCAGACTGAAAATTAACCTGAAAATGAGCATAATAGGTCCCCTTTAATAAATAAAAGCCTGAACATAAGTGATAGACCTGAAAAAGGGACCAATATAACAGGTAATAACTATAACATTAAACCATTTTTATGAACCTCAAGACATAAAACCATTTCAACCTGCTGATTATTAATGAAAATGTGTTAGAATTGATACTCCCCCTTTCCCTTTTGAATATCGCTTACTATCCCCTTATTAATAGTAAAGTTCACCAACAGTGAAGACTACGTGATTACACATATTCTACTACTCTACACACAAAGCACAGGTGGCAGATATTGCCAGTCTTCTTTTTTTTTTTACAAAGAAGTGATTATATGATCATTTATCACTTGGACATTTGTTGTGGCTGCTTTTTTTGGCTGTACTATTATCCACAATTTCTTGTTATAGTTCCCTGCTGTGAACCACCCCCAAACCTTGGAGCGAAGATACCTGGGAATCATTGGCGGAGCCCTGCTGGACTTGCTAAAGGTAGGGATCACAGTTTTGGCAAAGCTGCTGTGCTGCAAGGATGTTTTTGTTTCTACCATTTATCAGTTTAGTCCTGCTAAGACGTTATCGTGAAAAGATCCTCTGTAGCGATAAAAAATAGAATTTTCACCATCTTGACATCTGATAATTGCATCATTATCATCATGTTTACGTCGTGACTGCATGATGCCTCTTCACTGCTTCGGCATCTCTCAGCTCATATCCTGGTTCCAGCACTGCTGTTATTGCTGTGCCTGCACTGTAAACAGGAGCTCCATGTCAAGAATGTGGGCTGTGCTTGTGCACTTGCGCTTTTCCCAGCAGATAGTGACTCACTGCTAACATAATGTCATCCGAGGATTGACTTCAGCAAGGACAGGCATCGCTCTCATCACTAATCAAATGTTCTTGAGTCGAGTTTAGGCATTGATTTGAAAATGTTTGCTAATTGCTATTTCAACTTTGTGTGCTTTGCAAAGAGTATTTTTCTGTCTCTTTGTTCTGTTGTCCTGAGAAAGAGAAAAGTAGTACAAAAAGTCAGAGTTCACAAACTATCTTGAGTTCACAGGTTTTATTTTGAGTGCATTCATACAGAATTCAGCTTTCATTAGTGTATGAAGACAGGTTATTAAAGAGTAAGAAAGAAAGCAAATGTCACAAATCATATTCCACATCATTGTTTGGCTTGTTTGGTGACTGTAAGACACAATTAAATGTAGCAGTAGCCTGACTTTTATGATAATGGCGATGACTCATAATAGCATGAGTGTTTGACTTTGTTTGTGAGGTCTGGCTGCTCACGGTGTCTACAGGACTCACAGGCTCCCCCTTTGTGTTTTTTGCGTTAGAACCTGCTACTGCTGAACCCGACGGAGCGCTTTCTCACAGAGCAGAGCCTGAACCACCACGCCTTCCAGACCCTGAGGCTCGTGGAGCGACCTGGCCCACCCACACCTACACCTGTACGCTCCTCCAAGAGAAAACCTCACCATGGAGACAACACCACCCCCAGCAGGTGAGCACTATGGCTAGTTGAAGCATGTTGTTCAGATGCACCTTGAAGTCAAGGTTTTTTTTTCTTATGCAAATGTGACCGGTTCTTTTCAGTCAACAACCCCCTGAGGACCATTATCTGCATTATCTGTAGCAGTATATCCTTTGTTCAAGGATTCAGATATTTTCTGTTTCGTTTTATTTTGTCATGAAGCAGCCTGTAAATAACACACAATTATTCACAAAAAACAAACACATCCAAAAATTCAGAGATTCGATCCAAAATGGACATGCAGAAACATAAAATGAAACTAGGGATGCAAATTTTAAGCAATTTTTTTTAATCAATAGTCGTCAGCGTTAAGCATTGATTAATTATTAATAATTTATGCAATTACGTTTCTCCATTATAAAACAGTTTTAGCCACTGACATGACCCATGTGTGTAAATTATGAGTTTAAGGAACTGATAAAGTAAACACCAAGTTAATTAAATGATAAACCAAATAACAAAATAATGACTTTATTAAAATTGCAGCGCTCCATCTGTCAAAACAACTGACTAGACAAAACACGCAGCAAACAGCTTCATTAGAGGACACTATTTCAATCAGACCAACATTAGATGTGTTGAACATATCAAGGACTTCCGTTTGACTGGTTTTATTTAAAATAATCTGCATACCGGCTCTCTATGATGGATTGCAGCTGCTGAGCTGGAACAATGTCCTGGGGATGATTTCCAACTTTATTTGTCCAGTTGCTGCCACCACCAAAGCTCAGCTAATCACATTTGTGTTGATTTTGTTGAAAGCATGTGTGCTTAAACTATAGCAGACACTCGTTACCAGAGTTGCATCTTCTTTCAACATGCTTGTTTGGCATTAGCATTAGCCTCGAAAAGCTAAACCGCACAGCCACTAAACAACAACTCCATGGAATTTTGACAACTTTCCGCTTCAGAGTGCATCGATGGGACTACCTCAAACCAACTAACAAAGCTGAATCCTCAGCATACAAAAAGAGCTCACAATCAACTGCAGATTTGATATAATTTACTAAGATCAGGGTAATAGTAGTAGTGGTCCTGAGATTGATCCCTGTGCAACCCCACATGTGACTACTTCTGAATCTGATAAAGTGCGGTTAATATCTACAAACTGAATATGATCACTTATCATTCCCAATAGACTCTAATTGATTGTATGAAATGTAAAGTGTCATGTACAGTAAGGTGATGTAGGTCCTTTCTCTCTGCTCTTGCTCAGGAGCCATGGGGGAAAGAGCTCAGGAAGCCACCGCTCCAGCAGCAGAGAGTGCTCTAGTTTGCCCCGGCACGAAGACCTCCACCCCAACAACGATGGCTTTCTCAACGGCAACATGCCTGCAGCGATCAACCTCAGTCCCACCCTGCATCCCAAGAACTACCAGCCACAGATCTTCAACCACTCCACCTCGTGCAACATGGACCTGGCCAGCAGCAACCTGCCTCATCTGCTCAGCCCTGGCGAAGCCAAGAGCAAGGGCGACTTTGAGATGAACCTGGGCTCCAAGGCGTCCGACGGCCCGGGAGCCAAGTACCTCAAATCCAACTTTCGCTCACAGCAGAACCGCCATTCTTTTGTGGAGGGGAAGACCAACACGCTTCAATCGGGGGACAAACACAGTCGACACAGCTACATGGAGTCCCACAGCTCCACACCATCCTCCTCCAAGTTCGCCTACCTTAACTTGTCCAAGAGTTATGGCACGCTTAGTGATGCCAAGTCAGTGGGGAACTTAAACGATGTGCATCTTTATGCTGATGAACCGACATCTCGCTATTTTCCCTCGAGCTGCCTTGACCTCACGGCTCCGAGTAGCCCAGCACCCCGTCGAGTGGACAGACTGGGACCCGGCACAGCTGGCAGAGGAAGCATGCGCTCAGAGAGAGAGAGCAACACCTTGGACTCGTCCTACAGGCGCTCCTCCACCCGCCACAAGGTCTCAGAGGAGGCCAAGTCGCCAGATGCCCTGGACCCTGGGGAAAGTGGCGTTGAAAGGAGCCATGCTCACTCTCTGTCCGCTCCACATGACCCTGTGTCTTACGGTCAGGGATACACCAGCCCCTTCTCCTCCCAGCAGCGGCCGCACCGCCACTCCATGTACGTACGAAGGGACCACCAGAGGACACATGGAGCGGAGGAGGGGCTGGTGGTGGGCCAGGGCATGCCCACCAGAGCCAGCAGCCTCCAGCTCCTGTCTCCACAGCTGCAGCACCGCACGCTGCCTCGCCACTCTGGGGGCTCTTCCAGAGAGGAAGACATGAGCAGGGTCAGTCACCAGCCCACATTAAACCTCCCCAACTTTAAGGAAAGCCTAAGCCTACATGATCTAATCATATCAAATGCCTACACCAGGTTGTGTTGGATAACTGTGCCTCAGTCTCAGTTTCTACAACAAAGCAGCCAGGTTTTATTCTGGTGGCGTCTGAAAATATCATGATCTGTGTTTAGGTTTTCAGACAGATCTTGTAATCAGTTCACCAGGTTTGTAGGAATGGCAGGATTAACATAACTGGTACTGAAGCAACGTATGAACATTGCAGGTGTTAAGAGTGTGGCTTTCCTGTTAGGATATACAGTGAATCATGTAACCTGTATATTTATATATACTGTATATACCCGTATAGTATATATAGTTTGTGCATGTGTGTATTTGTATGTGTGCTGCAATGCTGAGCTCACTTCATGCTTCATCATGTCTCCATTAACAGAGCGAACAGGCACCCACTGAGGTCACCCACAGCAGACCCCCAATAAGGGACTCCACAAGGGACAACACAGCATCTTTTCACACACAGCGGCAAAAAAGCGAGGTCCGACATTCTGCCTGCACCCACCATTCCCCACCCACATCCAGTCTTCCGAGAGTGCGGATGTGGGTGGATACTGCTGTCATGAACTGCTCTCTCTCTCTCTCTCTCTCTCTCTCTCTCTTTCTCTCTCTCTCTGTCTCTCTCTTTCTCTTTCTCTATCTCTGTCTCTGCACATCAGATGCCTCTTCATTTTCTCGGTGTGCTTTGCTTCCCTTTAATGTGACTACTTATGATTGCACAGTCAAGCTTGTCATCCGAGCACATTTCAGTTTGATTCTGAAATTACATTTATAGCCTCTACAGATGTTGTTTTATTATAATGACCACTTGTAAATCAATACGCCTCCTCCTTTTTTCTCCCTTGTCAGGTAAATAAAAATATCAGCTCAGATAGAGAGGCATGCAAAGCAGTTGGCCTTTTGTTTTCATGTGACAAGGTCTTCTGTTGTGAATCAGGTTGGCTTATATCATGACCAGCAAACAGAAGATGGCGGCTCTTCCAAAGAGAACCGCAACATCTACAGTGAATCCATGCCGAGGAGGGTGGGCAGCTTCTACAGAGGTTGGTTTAGTCAGACTGGCTGTGTCTTTCTTTTACTGCAATGTGGAGATCAAGATGTCAATTGAGATTTTCATCCTTCATATACTGTACTATACTCCGACCTATTCTATATTTTTGAGCATATATATATTTCTGATACAAACATTGAAATTTTAGATTTAAAAAAATATTTTAAACCTTGTTAACTTTCCATGAGAAGTAAAATTTGAGATATTTTCACAAATTTAATTAAAAAACATTCCTTTTAAAAGTGAATTTAGTTAGTGGGGGAATACACACCAAAAAGCAATACTGGGTCTTTTCGCAATTTGGTTAAAAGTATGCCCAATTAATTGAATTGTAACTATGTTTACTGAGGTGATAAATCGAGCAAGAAGAAGGGTAATTTTCTCATAGACAATCAAACTTCTTTTTGCAGCCCTTGGAATCGCCACCTGCTTATTAGAAATAATCCAGGTTTGAAGGCACTTCTGCATTGGCCTCATTTTACAGACCTAGAAGTTGCTGCTTGGGCAGTCCTTCTCCAGAATTTTTTTTCACAATTTTAATTTAAAAACATTTATTTTAATAGTGAAAATAGTTAGGGGGGAAATACACATCAAAAAGCAATACAGTGTCTTATAGCGCAACTTAATTAAAAGTATGCCCAATTAATTGAATTTTAACTATGCACTGCATTCAGCAGCACAGTCTCTCATCATGTGCAGCCAACACTACTGCACTGTTTGAGACAAAGGATTTTCATTACATAAGTGGAGTGAATATATGCTAAAATATTCTAAAACTGATTTGTTTCATAAATCAGTCCTTCACTTTAAACTCTAAGTATGCACACAGCCCATATTGTTCAAATTTCTAATTTCCTAACACAAATTTCACACTGTGGATTTATCTGTCAAATTCATTGATTATTTCTGCTCATAATGAGGTAAAAGTTTTGTTTCTATCTGACTGTGAAATGGTAAATACAGCCTGAGCAAATAACACCTTTTATTCCTGTTATTCTCTGAATATTGCAACCCTAGTATGGACTGACAAACAAGAAACGATATTTGTTTATTTTACCCCGTGCATCAGAAAGTGAATGAACTATTTTGTTGTTTGTTGAACAGTCCCTTCTCCCCGGCCAGACAACTCCTTCCATGACAGCAGGGGTCAGAGCCGGGGCCCTGACGGCAGCAGTATGACCAACCACTCCAAACGCCAGCCAGCATTTGACCCCTGGTAATTATCTCTTCCAACCACAACAGAACATTGTTTTATTTTTGTTTACCAAAGAATATATCCTCTAACTGAGGTCACCTTGTCAAAAAACACACATTTGTTCATTGTCATTGCTCTGTGAAACAATTTTATGGCAGATTAAATTCCAGTCTGGTCACATGAAATCGCCAGGTCTCATTGGGAGTTGAAACATATGGTACATTTTTAGTTTGGACGTCACGCTCAGTAGCCTTTGTTTTATTTTCAGGACTGGCCCAGATACTGTAGTGCTGAACTCCTCTGAGCCATCCAAAGAAAAGGAGAAGCAGGGTTTCTTCAGAGCAATAAAGAAGAAAAAGAAAAAATCACAAATGGTAACTTGTATGTCAAGAACTTTTGAGGATGTACAGATTTCATGCATATGTCCTTTGATGTCATTACCTTGTTTGTGAAGCTGTCTGTCCACATATTGTATCTCCTCCTCTGCTTATCAAATGTTTAATGCTTTGGCTTTATGACAGACATGTATAATCATTTCTTCTTGTTGTCACATTGTGCATCATGTTTCCCTGTGCCACCCGTCATGTGCCTCTGTATTACAGATGCAAGTCCCTGAGGGAAGGCCTCCTGTCATCAAGAAATGTCTTTTCCCTCTGTTTAGCCCAAAGAATAACAAAAAGCATAGTTCCTCTGTGAGAGTCCTCCCTGTAGTGTCCTCTCCCATGGTACATGCTGTTTTACACTCTCCTACTCACCTCCTAACTCCCTCTGATGTCGCATGCATTAACCACAGTAATCAAGAATGCATCACCGATTCATTTTAAGCTTGTTTCCAGTGGTTTCCTTTAATCATTTTATAAGAATGATGAAAATGCATTCACTAATAATGAGCTATCAACACAAACCAGTCAGATCCATGAGTGCGGGTACAGTTTTAGTACATAAATTAGGGATGGGTATTTGGAAGAAACCTGCCAAGTCAATTACCTATAATGTTAACGATTAATTAATCTTTTTTTTTCCTGCGTGCATACATGGGCAAAATGAAAGATATATATACAGTACTATGCAAAAGCCTGTTTTGATAGCGGACGCTTGTATTCTGAAAGGACGAAAAGAGACTTCCTGTCGATCGTAAAACTAACTCAACTGAGATAATACTGTAAAGATAACATCAAGGAGTTCAATATTTTATATTTTAACCCCCGAAGAGGCATGAAGTTAGTTTTGCTCAAATTAATACTCTTGTATTTCTGTGTGTTTCATAATAGTTATTGCAACTTTCAGTTTGCAAACTGTAGCTTTATCCAGCTTAATTCTCAGCTCATTGGCTTATTGACATACGGCCGCAGAACTGAACGCTCGGCCGTGTTTCAGTTCAGTGAGTACTGATACGCAGTCATCAAAATAAAAAGATACACAGATCAATTAAAAATTCTATGTGAACGTCCAAATTCTTAATTACCATTAATCGATCAACGATTAATTATTCCCACCCCTTACGTAAGTCTTCATCAGTATTAAAAATGAGTCAATAAAGCCGCTGTTATGATTGTTCACGTTGTTGATATTTGATTATTTATTTAGTAAAAGAGGTTTTTCTAAACACAGGGCTGTTCTTAGACATGTAAAAGAAGAATTCACAATAACTGATATTCAGCGGAAGGCTAATTTTGGCTACTGTAAAACATGCTTTAAACAAGATGTACTGATCGGAAAAACAGTCAACTCCTTGCAGTGTTTGTTAGTGCAACATAACATTGAAAAATAAATTTTTAGGCGACTGAAAAATGCAACACTTACCTTTCATGAACTTGAAATACACTGTGAAAGAAACGTACAGTGCCATGCATAAACATTGCTACGGGTCTATCCTGATTGACAGGTCACCGTGGTAGAAACTAGTCAATCATAAGCCACTTTATAGCATATCCTTCTTAGTCATCTATTTTTATTCTAAATGGGAACATAACTAACATACTTGGAACTAGCGATTGAGACCATTAACTCCTCAGAAAAATGTTTACTGAGGTGATAAATCAAGCAAGAAGAAGGGTGATTTTCTCACAGACTTCTACACAATCAAACTTCTTTTTGCAGCTAGTAGACTCGCCGCCTGCGTGTCATTAGAAAGAATCCAGGTTAAAGGCACTTCTGCATTGGCCTCATTTTACAGACGTAGAAGTTGCTTCTCCAGTTAAATGAATGGATCTGGCTGGTCGTTGTGTTCAGAACATTTGATTCTGATCAGTCGCCACTGATTTTACACACAGCCCTAACAGCATGTCTCTGGTTATGAGCTGAGGATGAGCGAGAGCGCTCTGGCTTTGGTTAAGCTCATGAGATTTTAGGAGTCTGTTTGCCTGGTTACAATCACGTGAAGCTTTACTACTACCAACATCACACACATTTGATCAACTTCTCAAAGTGTACCTTAACCTATGACCTGATTATACAGCACAGATCAGGAGGGAGGAGGAACCAAAATAAATCTAAACGCAACAACATTTTGACATGTTACACTGACTGCCAGTGGCAGTAATGGTTCAGCATGAAACAGGTGTTTGAAACTCTTTCTTCCCCTCACATTTCTATTTATATGTGACAGTCTGTTCAGCTGCTGAGAGGGGGTTAGCGCTGATGACAGAGCACAAATAAATGCAATCTGGCCAGGAGGAATCAGGCAGTCAGACTCAGAGTTGCTGAAAAATAGTGTTTGCTGCAGAGAGAGTAGATCATTTGAAAATACTAAGGTTTCAGATATGCCATGGGGTTGTATTAAAAGTAATTCCAAAACTTTATCAATCATAAACAAGAGGAGTCGTCTCTTCTCTTCCTCAGATCAGTGAATGCTTAGGGTTTCAGGCACCGGCATGTTATGTTCTTTTAAGTTTTATGAATTCACTGCACTTAAGACCAAACAAGGCCTATTGCCAACAATTACTATGTAAATGAACACATGTAAAGGACAACATGACACGCACAAATGTGTTTTTTACGCACATTTGGAGGTTTTAATAGGACTCTTGAAAAAACCCTTTTCCATATTGTAAAAAAAAATTTAGATTTTGATTCGTATTTAGAAACAGCCTTTAAACGAGCCATAAGGAGTGATAGTGCAGAGACCATGGATGCATGAAAAAAATGGATACAGCATTGTAATTGGTGCCCTGTTCATTCCTATGAAAGTGGCCTAGTGGCACATGCAGCAAAAAAAAGTGAACTTGTGTTTCCTTTAACCCTGCCTCCTAACCCCAACCCCCAACCTCAGTCACAGGCTAATTCACATTAACAGAGAAAGGAAAATAACTCTGGATTTGTGTATTAGTGAACTTCACAGTTTTATCAGACATATTGATTTAAATAAGCACTATTATGTGTTTGTACTACGGAAGTGTTTCTCATAATAAAACATGTAAACATGTTGTAGTTGAAACCCAAAATACAAGTATGAGCCTGAAAATTAGCATAATATGTCCCCTTCAAAAGACATTTTAAACACATTCTGTGTCTCTTTTTGTCCTTTACATAGTGTGGACCACCATAGTCATTTGTTTGAAATAGTAAGTTTGCACAGGTTAAATGACATCCTCATGCAATGTGTGAAAGGTTCCTAATGATGGGGTGGAAACAGTCATCCAGAAGTCCTCCAGGTCCTCAAGTCATCAGAGCAGCCGCCACAGGACCCGCGACAAGAGCAGAGACCGGGACCAAGACCGAGACAGGGACAAGGACTGGCCACCTGAGAAACTGTCTGATTCACACTCTCCAGTAAGTCTCATAGAAAAAAAATTTAAGTGATCCTTGATACTTGTTGTTTTAAATATTTATGTCATCTGTAATGCGTCATGTCCCTTTTCAGAGTCAACCACTGAAGTCTCTGCGCAAACTCCTGCACCTTTCATCCTCGTCCTCCAACCAGACCGCACAGTCTGACATGCGCTACCAGCCGCTGCCTAATCAGGCCTCCGCTCAAGGTGGTTTCACAGAAAGCCGAGGTCACTCAGGGGTCAGTACGCCCCAGCTGAAGAGCCGACAGACAGCCTACCCGCTGCCCGGACAGCTGGAGTCTGGATGGCACTCGTCTGCTCTGGGCCGCCCTGAGGGCAACCCCTACCCGGAGCAAATGAGCATCAAAGGAGGCCAGAACGGGCACGGCTTCGGACGCCCCTCCAGGTCTCGTATGCCAAACCTCAACGACCTGAAAGAGACGGCTCTGTGATCCCCGTCACCCTACAGCTCTCAGATCCACTTCAGACTCCTCCGTCTCCCCTCTGTTGCTCCTACACTTCCCTTGCGTAACAGTGCACCTGCTGACTACACACACACACATGAACACAGATACCAAACCTTTAGTTTTAAACACTGCTTGCAAACGGGCCAAAAGCCTTTTTATGTCTTCATTTTTTTAAAGCTTCCATGTTTGATAGACTTTATATTATTACTTCTGTAATTCTGATTATAATTTGTATTATAAAGTAAATATATTACAAATTAAATATATATATACATATATATATATATATATAAATGGATAGATGAAGTGTAGATTTTAAGTGTAAGTATTTTTGTTTCTATTCAATATAGAAATATAGTACATTTTACTGCGTAGTATTTCCTTAAGACTATTTAAGGCATTCTAAACAAATAAAGTTTTATCAGTTGTTACAATGGAGATTGGTAATGTCAGTAACTTTGCAGTGTGCTCATCTCACCCAGGATTGTAACTCTTCGTCCAGGCTGTCCTGCTTCTGAATGTGCTCTGTCATACTGGTTACAGATGCTCAAAATGTGCAACTGCAAGTCAAAGCAGTTTTGTTCTTGAAAATATAGCTGTAGTGCAAATTTTTCTGAGTTGGCACTGACAATCTTTCAGGCTTAAATCTATTTGTTCTTTTTTTTTTTTTTTGATATTTAGGTTTTTATGTCTTTTTGTAATGCAGCCATTTTAGACACTATGGTGCCATAAACTGACAGAAATCCTAACCTACATCGCCCTCTGTAGGAGACAATGAAGCACTGCATCTACTGTTTTCAAACTACCATGCACTAACTAATGTTTAGGCACTGACTTTTTACACATAATATGTGTAAATCATCATTTTCATATATATTTTAAACAAATGGTATACAATAAAAAATATGGTTGCACCTCAATCATTTAAAATAGAACACATGTACTAGTTGTTCCTTGTACAGACTATACTGATGATCCTTTTGGTAGTAATGTAATCTAAAATTATTTACTGAAATGTCTATGTAAATGTGTTGAAGCAACCTTATGGATTACTTATACAGTAGTTATCTTGATTCTTCGAGGAACTAGTTAATGGCAAAAGACATCTGAAGTTGATACTGAGGGATGTCATTGTCTCTGATAACTTCCCTCACTGTCAAGGAAGTCTGTTCGTTTTTCATTTCTGACTTAAAGATTTAACATAAGCATGTCCAAGTGACTTTACTTGTTTAATCAGTTAAATAATGTATGAACGCATCCAAAATATTATATAAAGTTTAACCGCTCTAAAAATTTGATTTGTACATGAATTGTTGCAAATTGTTGTTGTCCTTTTTTTAAAAAAAAAAAATCCCTATTCATTGTTATAAAGTAATTTTTACAGCAGCTAGACGAACACAAAAGCCATTCTGGGTGTAAAAGTACAGTGGTTCCCAGCCTTTAGCCCTGTCAGATGAAGTCAAACAATCATCCCTTCACCACACCACCAATTTTAGCTATTTCAGCCATTTCTACCACTACTTTGTGTTAAGTAGTTCAACTGTAACCATTTGTTATAGCTTTTTCACCAATCTTCTGTTACATCTATGCTAGCTTACTATTACTTACTATTAGCACTGTTGGTTTTATCTAACTAATTAAACCATCTTTAGCTAACTACAATTTATCTATTACATTTTGCCATTTCAACCATTTACCCAGTAATTCAAGCTATTTTAACTGTTTATCAAAATACATTTCACTTTTTCAACTGTTTATTACTTTTACCGTGATTTCAACGCTATTTCCACCGTTTTGGCTCAACTAAGCTATACGCTAGCGAGCTAACTATTACTACAATTTTAACCATTTCCCGAATACTTTTAGATATTTCAACTGTTTATCCATTTCACCAATTCATTACTTTTGTATTAGCTCACTTTTTAAACATTACGTTAAGCTAACTATTTAAACCATTTGTCAATCGCTTTTAGTTAACTGTTTAGATTACTACTTGCTAGCTTCTCATTCAATCTTAATGACCACATGTTATCAAGGCCCAAACTTTCACAAAGTAATTACTTTTTAAATAGTTCAAAACAGTCAAAATAATGAGTTCCAGAAAACTAACCATTGTTTTGATTGAAGTCACTAACTGGCTAACTAAAATGTATCTATTACATTTTGCCATTTCAAACAATTACCAAATTATTCAAGCTATTTAAGTGTTTATCTAAATACAGTTTACTTTTTGAACTGTTTATTTATTTATTGCTTTTCCCAACATTTTGTCTCGACTTAGCTATATGCTAGCGAGTTAACTATTGCTACTACTATGCTACTGCAATTTTAACCACTTCCCCAATACTTTTAGATATTCCAACTGTTTATCCATTTGTTTTCACCAGTTCATTATTTTTGCTCCCGCTCACTTGTTAAACATTACGTTAAACTAACTATTTAAACCATTCGTCAGTCGCTTTTAGTTTACTTTTTAGATTGCTACTTGCTAGCTTCTCATTCAGTCTCAAAGTTCACATGTTATGGAGGCCCAAACTTTTACAAAATAATTACTTAACCCTCCTGTTATGTTCGTTTCTCAGGAACAGCAATAATGTTCATGTCAATTTGACCCAGGGCATGTTTAATTATCTAAAAGTGTCAAAAACCAAAAAATCCCAGTAAACATTATTTATATTTCATCATAGCTTCACTTACCATCTCATCAGTGTTTGGTGTTCTTGACCTCTCACAGATCATGGTTCAATGAGGATAATTCAGTAGTTTTTCTTTTTTTAAAAATGCATGTTCAAACGTTTTTTTATGTACATTGGAAAAACCTACATACACTAGTTTTACATGACATTGATATGTGAAATGAACCATTTTAATTTTATATGTTGATAACACTTATCAAGCCAAGCAGAAGAAGTTTTATTTCCCAAAAATACTTTTTTAATCCAATTTTTTTTTTTTAGATCTTTAAACTTTTACATGGGTCAATTTGACGGCAACATAAGAGGAGGGTTAATAGCTTAAAAAATAATTCAAAACATTCTCAAAATAATGAGTTTCAGAAAACTAATCATTATTTTGATGT